>NW_009734300.1:0-17533 GCF_000703405.1 Apaloderma vittatum | reverse complement strand
AGGACTGCTGTGTGGTAGGTGGAATAACCAGCAGCAGAGGTCTTGTACTAGCATGGGCACTGAACACCTGTAGTAAACTGAGAACACGATGGTAACTGAAATTAGTGCCATCACGGATGCAACTTAATTTCCTAAAGCTACTTTAGTGATGCAGAGGGCCGCAGGCCACTTAGCAGATCGCATTCCCTGTGGGAGTACTGGGTGTTTCTTTTCGCTGTGGCATTACACGTTTTTTTTTCAAGTTCACTTGGCCCCTTTCTCATCTTGCCTCTGGAGCACCACACTTCAGCTGGCATAGAGCTGTTAGTAAACTGATCCCGAGAACAGCTTCTAAGTGAGTAAAGCTCCCCTGGGGATGGCAGCGGCAGCACTGCAGGAGCCAGGAGCTGTCTGCTGGCCGCACAGCCCCAGGACCTGTTACATCTCTGCAGGAGGGTAATTCTGAGCTGGGAGTCAGGGGATGTACGTGGCCCCTCACCCCCCCCACCCGGTTTCTGCTCAAGGCCAAGGCCAGCTGAACATCCGCCCCTCCTCAGCTGTCGTGCGGCTACGTCCCTTTTAAACACCTGCTTAAAAAATGGTAAACTTCTGTTTGTAACCTGTCTTTAGTGAAAGAAGATGACACAGACACACGTCACAGCAGTCCTGTGGTGCAAGGATTTCCCACAAGGTACCTTTAATGTGTTTGCATCAGCAGCAAGCAGTCAGTGCTTGTTTTGGCACCAGGAGTTAGATGTGCAGCACTACACATTAGACACCAAGTCACCCTAACCAACATTTTATCCATATGAATAGAGAAAGTGAACTAAAACATAGCACTATGAGCACATACAAAATCAAGTTGTGTTCTATATCACACTTCCAGCTTGTAGTATTAGAAAAATAAACTTAAGACAGTTACTAATCAGATGAATACATTTGCATTGCCAACTGGCAGAGTTAAAAACCATGAGAAAACCCCCACGCTGAAGTTGCTGTTTTACAAAGGTTAGCTCACCCAGAGTAACAAAACTGCTGTACAGAAAGCGCCCTCTACATTTCTGTCAAAAACCTTTCAGAGCCACAATTATTTTCCCGTCCTACAAAGTCACAGCTATGTTATGTTCAGAAACTCCATTCAGCTCTAACAAATGCGGCGCGTACTAAGGTACAATATTGTAGCAGAGGTCAAAGCTCAGAAGCTCACCTACAGTGGCAAACTGCTCTCTATGCAAGGTTCTCTCGTTGCTTCAAGAACCACTTCTCTGCCATTTTCATCTCAACAGGTAAAATACTCTGCTGAGTATATAAAAACTGTTATAAAAAGGCAATCATAAAAGATAAGATATTGGCAGGCATGTCAGCTTTTTTTAATAAAAAAAATAGCCATTATATATATTTAAATAAGGCTTCTTGTTACAGATTGTTCCAGTTACTGAAGGAAAACAAGGCTTGACGAAAAAAAACATCCCCCATTACCCTTACACTTCCTGCCCCAAGAACACATCCTACAGGAAAAGTCATTAATGTGCAAAGTGACAAAACAAACACTGGGGGAAGCTCCTGAAATGATATGCCCAGTCTAGTTTCTCTTGTGTTATCTTCAGAAATCCTAAAAACCAAACCAAACCAAAAACAACAACCCCTAAAACAAAGTTCTAAAATACACAAAAAACCCTTCATCTTGATACTTTCCGAAACAAATATGTACAGCACATTAAAATGCAATATGCAAAAGCTCTGTGTTGCTGTTGGCAACATCTATGCCCTCCCCAACCCTATTCACATGTGTACCTCTACTAAAACACAATTACATCACTAAGCCTGTTAGTTTGAAAAGGAAATTTAATTCACTTAAAACTTGTAAATTTTGGTGTAGGGGCTCCATTCGTTTGACTCGGGATTGTAGACTTCGACGGTGTTCAAGAATTCATTGCCGTCAAATCCTCCAACTGCATAAATAGTGTTTGCCACCGTGGTAATGCCGGCGTTGCTCCGCGGAGTAGTCATGCTTCCCATCAGCTTCCACTCGTTCTTGGCAGGGTCGTACATCTCCACACAGCTCACGGCATGAGAGCCATCGAAGCCGCCACCAACAAAGAGTTTTCCTAGCAAAAGGAAACCAAGTGAGTGCCTCGGTGCTAAGCACCTCCCTTCTGCAGAGACAAACTAAGGCAAAACAAAGCAACATTTCAGGTTTTGTGTCAGAAATCTTGATGTTACTCAAGGGCTGAAGCTACAGCAGTGACCTGCTCTGGATGTCCAGATCATTAGAACTGACTGGAAATTATTTCAGAGTAAGCACAAAGTCCAAATTCGGACAGATGCAGTTCTAGAAGCTGCACAGTGATGTTTTGAAAAGAAAGACGTGGGGGCAAATGCCCCAAAATAAGATTTTTTTTTATTATTATTATTATTACAGCCTTTAATTACCTTAGAGGCATAGCCAGGTTCTTACTGTATCGTTTCCTCCCCAGTAAGGGACACAACTTTGTATGCTACTTGCATTGTAGCTTAACATGAAAAATTCATCAGGCACAAGAGGTTGCTTAAGCCCACGGAAGCCTACCATCATGAACAGCCACTCCAGCTCCTCGCCGAGCCACGTTCATGGGTGCAATCAGGGTCCAGGTGTTGTTCTCTGGATTGTAGCGCTCCACGCTGTTCAGGCAGTTCCACGATTCTGCTCCTCCAATGATGTATAAATACCCCCCCAGCTCACACACTGCAGACTGATGCCTCCCTGCAAGCAAATGCCGCGAGTTACAGCCCAGCACACAACTTGTGCACTGCCAACATCCCATAGCAGCCAAAATTTAGAACAGTTTTTCGGTGTGGTTGGTTTTAAACCCGAACTTTTGCTGTTGCCCTTGCCTCCCAACCTACACAGCGAACTTACGGATATTGAGGGGAGCACAGCTCGTCCAAGATTTTGTTACAGGATCAAACACGTCGCAGTTCTTAAGCCCCTTTTGGCCATAAGGATCTGAACCACCAACAATGTAGAGTTTTCCATTCAGGGCACATACTCCTATTAATAGAGGAAAGAATAAGTAATCTAATAAATGAACAAACTTAAAACAACACAACCCACAACAGTCAGTCATCTGCAGATGTGTTACCTGCGTTGCAGCGATTGGTTCTCAGTTCCGGAACAGGAGTCCAGTCGTCTATTTCTGGCTCATACATTTCTCCACAGCTCAAGTCATCAGAGTGACCATTTGACCCACCCACAACATACAGCTGCCCCTAAATGGAAAAAATAAAGACCCGCTTCTCATGTGAGCATACAACAATTCAACTCCTTAGCACTTTAGTAACCAGCCAACTAGTTAGCAACTTCTGATACCATTTTGTGAAGTTTGCCCCACATTTACATGACAATGTCCCATTTCAATCTGTTCTCCACCCACCACACACCATTAAAACTGCCATCTGGAACCGAGCTCTCGGTGTTCTCATCGGCGCAATGAAAGTCCAAGTGTCCTTCTGCGGATCGTAGCATTCCACCGTGCGCAAACACTCCTCTCTGTTGTAGCCACCTGAAAGCAAAAGGGTGGACGATAGCGCATTTCCAAAGACTGACTGCCTCAATGTTGACAGTTAAGAAGCCACCTTCTCCCCTTCCTCCCAAGTGAGCAACTAGTTTGAAGAATTGTTCCAGTTTCTTTTACCTGCAGCGATCAGCTTGCCGTTAAGCTCTGCCGTGCCCAGCCCAGACCGAGCATATTGCATGGGAGACATGGGCTTCTCGATGATATCGTTTGGTTGAAGCTCAAAACTCAGACTCTTCAGAAGCCGTGGTGTGCTCGTGGGAGAGCTCTGAGGGCTGTTGCGGCCGTGTAGGAAAATCACACACAGCACACCATCCAGAACAGCAAGACACAGGTAGGTGTTACCTGTCATTGAGAGAAAAGGAGAGACTGACAATGTAATGAAATTCAGGATGAATTTAAGCAAATGCCAACTAGGGTTTTCTGATTACGCTTCTGCCCTCAGACATGTGAAAAGTTGGGGTTTTTTTCTCTGGTTACTGGTTCCAAGTATTAACCTAGGTAGTGAAAAATATGAGTTTCAGATTGTTAATATGATGCTCAAGGGACATAAGACAGCAATTTAATGAGGAAGGCTCCTCACACACACGCAGCAAATAGCTCTGTTAGTCAGACTCTGCCTAGCTCCTTAGGACTTTCTGGGTAAATTATACACACTGTGGGATTTGGGATGGCCCTGTCAATACAGAATCAAGATGTAAGTGATCCGTTTGGCTCCAGTTATGTTAGAAACATCCCACAAATTACTGGGCCAATTACTTGACTTGCATCATGAGTAAGGGAAGAAAAAAGCATTTCTGTGCTCCTTACAGATGCTGAAGGAAATCCCCAAGGAGTGGGAGGTGGTAGGTACACAAATACCAGACGCATCTTTTAGACAAACCCTGCCCTGGATACTCACTTGAAGTTTTCTCTGACGCAATGATTTTCCACTCGTGTTTAGGACTCTGAACAGCAGCATTTGGAGAAAGACTTCCAGAGGAGCTGCTACTAATCTGCTTGTGATCATTCTCACGTGGTGGCTTCTTCTGCAAAATCAAAAGGCAGCTACAGAAACCTAGCCAGAGACTACACCTCCTTCTACCTTTGCTTCTCCAAGCTAATAACCTAGCTATTCCAGGGAACACTTTGTCTACCACCTCCGCAGAGCATCATTTATAGCACACCTAAATTTTCAACAGAACATCTTGCCTACCCAGCAACAGTGGCCAAACCCCACCCTGTCTCTGATCTTGGTACTCATTTCAGGCTGTGACTGCAGCTTGGTGCTGCTGGTGGGGGACTAGAAAGCATTTCAGATCCCTCGAAGAGAGAATGCGGTATAGCGGAGTTCTCAAAAGTAAGCAAAAACCTAGAGCCGTTTGGAGAGAACTGATCTACAAACCAGAAGCCTCCCTTAACAAGCTCTGCTTCTGGAACTTGAGTTAATTATATAATGGTATTTGGAAGCAAATTAACTGTCTTCTTCATTCCCTCAAGACAAATTAATTTTGCCTCAGTTCCTCTCTGTGCTCAGATTAGCTGTTCCTTGGATTTTACTCCCTTAACACTTCCCACTAAGAGGAGATTTCTGCTTTGTTTTCTTCCTCAATTAAATTTATACCATAGCTTACACTATTTTGCTCTATTAAGAGAAACCCCCAAATTTCCCATTTCCGATTACACTGCATAGTTGGTTGGGTTGTTTGGGCTTTTTCCAAATCGTAAGAACCAATTACAAAAAGTTAACATCTGTCTATTTTGGTCAGCAGCAAAGTTTATGACCATAGAACGAAGTCTGTGATGCTTGCGCAGCTCCCTGGGGTCTGATCTCCAAGGAAACTGTCCTAAGACTTCTGAAATACATCACACAACTCATAGGCAGCATTACACAGAAGAGTCTGATTGCTATACTCAGCTCACCATGAACATCAATTCATTTGTGTGTGGATAGCGGTTTTGTTATTTCTGAATCTCCATCCATTTAACGGCTTATTCTGTTATCTTTAAATTGCCTCAACAGTTACAGAAATCAGTAACTTCTGTAATTCAAAAATTTAATTTACGATTTTCCCAGGACTGCAATTTGTGGGGTTTCTGGTGTTCTCTGAAATGTTTAGAGTGCCTAAAGTTAGCAATTCTTAGCATCAGAAAAGACTTAAAAGAAGAAAAAAGTTCTCTGCCTTATTTCTGAAAATGAGTATCACACGGAGTAGTAAAGGTGATAAAGTCTGTAAAGGCTTACTAAACCCAAGAAATTGGAAAATTAGCTGGCATTTCATTTTCCTCTCTTTTCACTTCTAAAATCCATGTTCTGGGATGGAGAGTGTTTTACATAAACATTAGCTAAAAATTTCAAGAACTATACTTTTGTATAAACACATTCTACTGCTGAGTTCAAGTATTACAATATATTTGCTTCTAACTTAGTGAATTCAAACTTCATTTGTACAAAACAATTGATAACTTATACCTATTAGCACTTTTTAAATCTTTGTTTCTTAAACAGCCTTTGTTGTGCTAAGCCGTGCATTTTTCAGCAGCTAAGAATGACTATATCTGGCTAGAACTAACAAAACAAGCACCTCAAGGCAAAAGACTGATTTGTACACAGTCAAAGCGCTGGCTACCGCTAGATCAGAGTTATCTACTGCTGCTTTTGAAAACCTCTCTTGCACACCAGCAGTGCAGCCAAACAAAAGAAATGGGGGCTGGCAGCCAAAGGATGAGAACTTATGTCTGGAATCTTTTTCTGTGCCAAAATTTAACAGATGCATTCTCCACTGCAAGCCAAGCAGCTCGTGATTCTTTACAGTCTCCTGAATCTCTCCAGAGAGCCACAGTTGACTTGCTACAGTCAACTGCTTTTCTACCTCTTCTTTCTTCTCACAGCCTAAGATTTAGTTTGAAGTCACACCTAAACTGCTCAGTTTTGCAAAGGCTTAGAAGCAGTCTGCCGAAAAACCAGAAATGGAGGCTGAACCATCACCTCCAGCAGTTTCAAGAACGATACTTTCTCGTCAGGTGTTTCTCTGTTACAGCTACTGCCGTTTTCTCTGCCACAGTACCCGAGCCATCAGGCATGCCCTAACCTGCTCCAGTCTACCTGGGGTTACCTGAGACTGTCTGCAATTTGTACCTGCACAAACTGAATGTGGTCATCATCACTGCCATACACCTCAGCCTGTCCATCTAGCAGATTTCCATCAAGCAGCTTGTGATCAGCTGAGTAGTACAGCGTTTGAACCTGCAAAAACAACAACAGAATACCCATGTGGCTACGGTCTCCATTGCTACTTAGCTACAGGCAGATTACAAAAGGCAAGTCGCCCGCATACTTCTTGTCATCTCAGCTCAATCTAGCAGAATGACAAAACTAAAAGGAAGCAGATGTCATGGTGGTGATCTTCCAACACAGGACGAAGGTTCCTTACTTTCTCAGCTTGAGAGAAATCTTCGTTTTCCAAGGGCTTCTACTGTTTTTCCAGCACAGAAACATTAGACAAGCAAAAGGCACATTAATTTGCAGAGTTACACAAATTCACAATCTCATGCAAACACTTTCATTATCCCCGCAAACAAGCTTTCTGCTTTGAAAAATAACACATACGTATCTCGATCAAAAGAAGTTAAGGGAAGTCAACAGTGGACTCTAAAAGAAAGGTACGGGAATGAGGGAAGACAATATAAATTTAAGTTCTGGAGCAAACAGTTGTCCACAACTAAACATCAGATGCAACTGGTTCAACAAAACGCATCTGAATTTCAACATGATCAAAGCTTTCAAAGTGAGTTTTTCCAAGAGAAGATATACACTTGAGAATATATGACAGCATCAACATGTTATTTTTGCCTATACAAGTGTTTCCGAAGATCTATCGTGCTTGTAATAACAAAACGTGGAAAGAATTTTGATGTTTCATGGGATTTTGTAAAGTCCATTTTCTCCAGCCAATTGAAAATTTAGACTCCCCGCTAATTTTTTTCATTCAACACTGCCCAGGCTACATCTAGTATTAATACTCATGAGTAAAGCCATTCAATAACACACAACTTTCAAAATAATGTATCCTGTAAAGGAGTAAGTAAACACCATTAAATCATCATCATCGTTCTCTGCCCACAGCGGATTTTCTTAGGAGAACTGGGGCAGGACTGCTGCTTCTGTACGTGTCAATACACTTGAGGTTTCTTCTTGGTTCTTCAGCCTTGGTATCCTAGTTTTGTTAATAAACCTATGGGGAGATAAACCAACGGGGAGGAACAACCATTAGAACCTTTTACCTACTTTGCATTTACAAGCAAAACCTGCAAAGGAAAACATCAAGAATCTACGGCAAGTTTACCTCCCCAAATTCTAAAGCAAGATACACGCCACTTTGAGGTGACTATACAGCACATAGTGAGCAAAAAAAGGAAAGCGGAAGACCAGACTGAACAGTTCATTCAGCTCACCTGAACACCCCCCCAGTTTCTCAGCTTAGGGGTACCTACAGCAAAATTTAAATTCTTTAGGGTCACAGTTAAAAAAAATGAAAAAATTAAAAAAATTAAAAGGGATGATTCCTTCATATTTGCTTTAAAAAAAAAAAAGTTTAATCCCATTTTCTTAAAGACTAACCTCTTCCATTAGATCTTCCAGGCTGTCTCCATTCTCCCAGATGCTGCGCTGTACCCAGTTGATTACCTTTGTGTACAATTTGCCATTGCTGGGTAGGCCAACATTGTCTTCCAGCATTACTTCAAGCTTGAATTACAAGAGAAAAGGATGGTTTACTCTATAGGTATTACCCTTGGTATTCATAGCATACTCCACGTAATGAGTGTTCCTCCCACTTTACCAAAGAGACAAGAGCCACCACCTATGCAGAGCTTTCAGCCTATGCCACAGAAACTAGGAAGCACATTTAAGTACACCTGCAGTTATCTTTTACGCTTAGAATGGACAACAGGACGGATTCTTTACACTTAAGGTTCAGAGTAGTAGGAATTTTATACAGATCCAGAATTTTCATGTTGGTCAAAGTCAGTACAAACCAGTTTTCCTAATCCCAAAAAAGGAAGCTGTAATAGTTGCTCCTTGGGTTGCTTTTTGGAAATCCCGTACCAGAAGAAGTCGACAAACTTAAGCTAACCTTTAAGCGTGGAAGTTTGAGAAATTCTTCCTGTTCTGAAATCTGTAAAAGATGTTCCTGAATGTAGCCATCGATCTTGTTCAACAACCGCGAGTCTCCCATACAACTTGCAAAGTTTCGGTAAGAGATGCAGCTCTGAACATCCATCTTGGAGAGCAAATAGTCCCCACAAACCTTTTAAGAAAAAAAAAAAAAGGCTACATATTATTTTACACGTAGACAGGATTTTTTAATGTTTGACTTACCCATCCCAACATACAGCAACATCCCAACATCCCACTCCTGTGCTTGAGCTGTAAACAAAATGTTGCCTTCCACAGTAACCTCTATATAGAAAAAGTCATACACATTTGCTGCCAAACTTAGGTTCGGAAGTGTGCAGATTATTCTTCTTCCCACATAGCACTGCCACAAATTTAGAGGATTAATTATGCTCATCAGTCTTCCACTAACCTGAAGGTAAGTAACCCACCGTGTTTCAGAAACAATGCTAATGAATGTCAAGAAGCTTATCCGCTGAGCACGTCTTCCACAGGATCATCATTTTTTTGTCTCATTAACACCGAAATGAATCATGCTGTCAGCTTGAGAAGGCAGAATGGACTTCTGGAAGTCCAGAGAACTGTACCTGCTTAACTCTCTCCATCTTCAACTTCTTTGCTGCAGAGTACACATCTTTCACCAGTTCTTTATCAGCTTTTAATCTATTAAAGAAAGAAATTTATTATTTTCATCGGTTTTTTTTAACTTAAAGGCTACTCTCTCTAGTTTCTGTGAAAATACTTACTGAGCAGTATAGGCATAATTCAACAGAACTTCAACAGCTTCTGGATTGAGATCATCAAATTTAACATGGGAAACTCCATGAGAATCGCTATCACTATTGAAGATTTCAAACAGGTACGGACTGCAGCAAGCTAGCACGGCTCGGTGCGCCAACATCTCATGTCCACATACCTTTATGTAAAACACAAATAAGAAATCCACATGCTGCTAAGAATTGTTTTAAAGTCCACTTGTATCAAAATAGTATTAAGGCCTACTCAAATGAATGTCTCAGTTCAAATCAAGTCTCCGATCTATAACAGCTGAAAAAAATGCTGGTGTCACTTCTCTCAAAGTAGATCTGATTTTTAATTTTTTTTTTTAAGTATGCATTTTTCAGAATAATCAGATTCTACAATCTCATGCCTTACAATCAATGAGGCACACAGCAGTACATAGTGTAACAAAACTCCTACCACATTCAACCATCATACTTGGACAGGAAAAAGGTACCTGGAGACGGACATCGCAGAACTGACCGCTTTTACGTAAGGCATTTAGTTTGGCAACAGATGACTCGATGAAGTTTTCATCTTCAAACATCAAATATCCATTAGGAATCATTTTGGTGTTGGTCTGGCTGAAAACAGAATGTGCAAAGTTTACAGATACGTTTTGCTTCAGTACAGATGTACTATTAACAGACGGTTTGCAAACATTCATGAGAAATTTTAAAAAAAAATCCACCTCAAAAAAAAAAAAGCACAGAAAAGTACTACTGCTGATGAGTATGTGTTGACAACACAACAATCCTTCAGATTGACTGGATTAGTGATTTTTCAGAGATTGAGGCCACAACTTTTAACTTAGGCACATCGGTTCAGTAGGTACCAACTCCACAACTCCACGCTGAGCCTGTGCCAGCTCTGGGGGAGCAAGTTGGAAACCACTGGACTGCATAAGAAGCTTCCCTGCCCTCAATAAAATTTGTATTTGGTAAGTCAATCACTGTTTTCTTCTTGCTGCATGAAAGCTGTCGTACTGGTCAGCTTCATTTTGTGCACAGACCCCCAAATCAGCTACACTGAAACATAAGAACTGAGAATTTAAAGTAACTAGTGAAGTAGAATAGCTACAGGAATAATTCATTGTTTAATTTTATGAGTAATGACTTAAGTAAATATTTTAGAGTAGATGGAACTTAAAAGAACATTAGCAACAATAAAACAGAATTAAATACATTCTGAAAAAATGACCATGTATTTTAAGTCATCACAAAGCTAAAACATCTTCCCCTGAAGATCTTACCTATATACAAACACACCACCTCAAGTAAATTGGACCAAGAATTGGAAACAAACTTCTGAATTTCATTTAATTAAATTTTTTTTTAGTTAAGCCCTTCTAGGGAAAGTCCACTTTGCAAACAGGATGCCAATTAAGAATACTAAAATATGACCCTGAGGTGACCCAATAAATTTTAAGTAGTTTAGAAGAAAAATAAAAATCTAATTCATAAAAATTTGAGCTGCTAACATATGCAGAAGTATTCTTTCCTCAACAATTTTAAGGAAAGAGCATGTGGAATACTACTAATGCTATCAGCAACAATTATATTTTCCTGTGAAGTTTAAGAAAATTCTGAAGATCAGTCTAAACAAGAAAATCCCCAAAAGAGTCAAAGCGGATAGGAAAATTCAGTAATAAAATAGCAAAATAATACAAAATAATTCTAGTGTTAACCTGTTTATTTAAAAATCACTTACTACTGACCGTAAACTGGCAACAATAAACTTACTTGCACAGATTATTATCCATTATATATAATTTCATTTGTTGTGTTTCATTAAAAAAGGTCAGCAGGGTTTTAGAGTTGCAGAATTTCAGCAAGAGTAATAACTAGTATTAAGAACATACACTATTAACTACAGGCAGCTAACAGCAGCAACTTACCTATCAAATATATTACTGTAAATTTTTAACTGGGGGATCTGAAAGTAATCCAATGCTATCACTGTGTTAAAACCGAGCACTTCTGATCAAGAAGATGTTTGTTGAGATGCAAAACCAGAAGTGTCTTTGCAGCTGCAATATGGATTCCAAAACTATCAGGCTTGAAGATGATGTAATAAAGTCCTTAAGAGCTATAGACATGAATTTCTTCTGTGATAATCATGCATCATAATCTGCAATAAAGGAGAAATTATCAAGTCAGGACAACAGACAGTACTGTCATGTATGTGAGATTAAACTTTCATAGTGTCTTAAAGCAGAAGTTCCTGACCCAAACTATGAAGTTTTTCTTCACAAGAACAGCCTGAAAAATTCCTTAACACCAGTATATTCTCATGCCTAACGAGAGGTTAACCGCATTAATTTTTATACCCACAGAGACAAGAAAGTGGCTAAATTAGTGCTTAGAGAGAAAGTCAGAACACCTGAATCCCAGTTTTAGACATTTTCTTACCAACTCTAACCTTCAGCACTTCTTATAGCTAGTTCATTAGTGCTTCTTACACAAGTAAGTAACAATAACACAAGGAAAATTACTCCATTTAAAAAAGAAACCAAACCACATGCCTCCTACCTTTTGCTTTTCCTCTACTCATCTACTTATATCCTTCTACTGAATGCCTAAAATGGACTGAAGATGAATTAAGGACATGTCTGAAGTGACTGGGCATGTCTCCAGTACTTCCAAAATAATTATCAAGTCAGAAATAGCTATTTTGATGCTAACTTTCTTTGATTATAAAAGCCTGTTTGCCACCCTGCAAACAGAACCTGTTAAATTCTGGTCAAGTTTTGTACTGCCAGTGCAGACTAGAGCAGCTTTGTTGGGATTCTGCATGCCGGCAGGCTGTTTATGCCCCTTTTTTTCAGGGAGGTGAGAAGAGGAGGAGCAGCAGCAGCGGGGAGGGAACAGCCAACAAAACCCACTCTGGAACTTTCCATGACCCTGATGCCACCTCAGGAAAACATCAAGCACTTCATCCACTTGAATTCCCCACTGCAGTTCCAAACCTATATTTGTACCTACAGATTAAATGCCACAGTGGGAATCGGGTTTCCTAAAAATAGGTGCCAGCACACTTCTCATCAACTGAAGTTACCTACATTGTAGGCAAGAGAGCCTCGCGACCTCACTGCACAGCCGGCGCGGACCCAAGGGATCCCTTTGGCAGGAACCACACCGCCCGCCGTCTGTGGGTGCATCAGCAGCTAAAGCTGAGGGAGGCGAATTCTCCAGAGCGGCAGGGGGCATTATCCCACAGCACAGCCACGCCACAGGAGTTGCTTCTTGCAACCCTGAAGACAGACTATTTCAACCCACAGAAAAAAAGTAATTCAGTCTGGCTACTAGAACAGACACACACATGTACAAAGGAGAAGACAACTGCTCCATAGCAGCAGCAGTGTCTGTCTGTAACACAGGACCCCCAAGTGCAGGGAGGGCGACAGGAACACCATCCTGGGGACTGCAACTTTCTACAACATACTTCAATGTCAGCATACTTTGCTAGGGAAAAATCTCAAAGATTAAATGTACGCTCTCCTTATAATCCTACAGGCAAGTTTACAAAACTGAAAGCAAGCTGTATTTACCAAGTATTATTTAATTACGCATTTGGAAGTCAATACTTCTTGTTGGTATAGTATAACCATTTTCGTTTCTAAAGCAATCAAAACTGTTCACCTCTCAGAAACAGAAGCAAAGAACAGTCTGATGTCCACACTTTCTCCAAAGATTCACCTCAGGTGAAACATTCCATTGTTCAAAGATGCAAAGATATTATTTCAACACAAGTGTCACAAAGAATTAACTTATAAAGAAAGTTCTAAGAATCTATTAGAAGTTATGGTTCACCAAGACAATCCACAAATGTACAAGAGAACAAGCACCAAAAGACATCTGACTTCATAATTTCAGATTCTAAACCTTCCATTTCTGTTGTAGGAATTATCCAGACATGATGGCCACATTTACCTAGCCAAAGGCAAACCACAGCAGGCATCCAAAAAGGCAAGTCAAGGCAGAGACAAGCTCCAAGTTCTGGGCAGAAGCTGCGCTAGGTGGTCAATACAGCGTCAGACCATTTTGGTGAAAAGGTGTGGACCAAGCCAGTCACCACTTGCGTGATTCTGAGTGCCAAGAGACATACCACGCATCAGATTATCCACCTTGCTCATGCTGGTTTTAAACCAGCCTTTTCTCAATTGCTAGATTTCTCAAAGAAAATCTGTTTTTAACTGAGCAGAGGTTCATAATAACCAGAGCAAATTAAACATGTGTTGAACCACAGTTCAGATACAGGGGCTACTGGTCTGCTCACACAGCACATTATGCACTCTCCCACTCAGGATTCACTGGGATTGCTGTTAGCTGCCAGTACTGAGGCTTTGGGGAGATTTCAAGTTACCTGACAAGTATTCAAACAATTTCAACTAAAATCCAGAATCGTCCTACCTGGTTTGCATCTCTGGGCATGTTTTATCATATTATGCCATAAATGAAGAACTTGATTTCCAGTGCAGTGTTTTAACTTTACCTGATGTACTTGCTTACAACCTTCAAGACCTGTAAAGGACAGCCATTTCAATCCAGAATTATTTTGGAAGGTTAGTCTTTTAATATTCAGTCCAATGTGAGTATCTATGAGCCATGGCTAATAGTATTACTCAAAATGGCATTAAATGGCACAAGCTTATTCATTACTTCCTGCCTTCTTTTTTGTTTGATATACTACTGCTAGAATAAAAGCCAAACAATCAGGCAAAATTCAATAAAAAGCCAAGAATGCTGCATTTTCTACATTACAGGTACATGCTTAAAATAATTTAAGAAACAAGTTTGTAATCACCTTCCCCCCCCGGCCCCTTGCTTATACTCCCTTCTAGGTCACAACATCAAGAACTGTCAGTGGCTTTTTTTTTTTTTTTTTGGTAATTGCCCAGCATTTTGAAGTTTTTTAAACCAAGCATCACTGTTAGCCAGGTAAAGTGCGAAATCTGGTGCCTCTGAAATGACTACTTACGAAGCTCCATCAAAATGCACTTATTGGAACAGGTTACAGCTACAGAATTAGCGTTCCCAAATGGCAACAACACACACCACTTGAGAAAATTCTTACTTGAGAGCAGGCCTATTTCCTGCACTTGTAAAAACAAAAAGTAAAAAAATCAGTGTGATATGTAAACTCTAGTTTTAATATTAAAGGTTTGATACTGGCATTGAGCCTGAAGACACCACCTTTGACCAAGAACAGATCACGCCTGGTATAACAGTGCTGAGGGCTGAGAGGCCAGAAACCACGAAGCATTCGTGTGCCGTGTGTCGCTGACAGGGCGGCACCCAAGTCAAGGAATGCCAGTACTCAAATGTCAGCCCAGTTGCTCCATTTAACTGTAACTGCGTTGTAATAATTGTGTTTCCTAAACACTTACTGTTACGCACAGACCGAGATTTTCATTTGCTACACAGATGTACCACTGAACCGTGACAGAGCCGTGGCTCCTAATACACTGACATAAATTAGCTGCTTATGCCGACTCCCAGAAGAGAAGTTTCCCCCGCTTACCTCATCTTTCCATTTCACTGTATATACGCTTAAAGGTGCATTTAAGACGATTCACCTAAATAATGATACTAAGTCTTCTCATCCTTCGCTACACTATCCTCTTATATGTATCTTGCAAATGCTACTGAAATATTATTAGCTCAGTTACAAGAGCAAATGAATGTCACAATACACATGGTTAATTGCATTGAGAAGTTAGCATCTTCTCATCTCATTTTTTTTCAACAGTTGTCCACTGCAGAAAACATTCCAACATTTAAAAAAACCTGCCACAAGATGATCACTGCTGAGTTTTCTCCAACATCTAAAACCCACTACCCTGCCCTAGGACTCTCCACCACTGAGACTGTGGTCTCAGCTGAGGTACCAAGACAACAGGTCCCAGAGCCACTTACTCAGGCTAAAGTCACTTTCCTCAGGACCTAACAACACACATTTCCTCTCATCTGAGAATTACCATCTTTAGCATAGCCCACTGGAACTTTCCATGTGCAGCATTTCATTTAAGAAAGTAAACAAAGCTATAGCTTTGTGTCAATTCTGCACAGACTTATTTGTCAGGTTAAGGTATTACCTCTTCAACTCACAAGTAAAACATGAACCTGGGGGAGATACTTTTTAATCTTTTGATTAAGGGACGATACTTGTTGATATGATGGATATTTGATGGACAATTGTTGGTACAGTGAAACAAAAATGGAATTTAACACCACAGTTGGTGGGTTTTAGTTGTTCTGGGCTTCCTGTTTTTCACAACTTAGTTCAGAAGAAATGTAGGTCATACCTCCAACTACTCATAGTCCATTACCTGTATCAGAAGATAAAACCAGATGTCCTCAAAATTTTTCTTTCATGTATTAGCATTTATTTATGGCCAAAATACACCATCTTTTAACATCTGAGCTCATATTTGGGCAAAACACCGTGGGCCAAGACATTTATCAACGTACTTTACACCAGTAAACAGGCTCAACTTCTTTACACCAGTGATTTAAAATAAGACTTAGAGAATTTATATCAATTTTGGTTTGCATATTCACTTTTCAGTTGTTTTCCAGTAAAGATGTACTTTCACTAATAACTATGACCTGTAAAACAAAATTCTTCTATTTCACTGCAAATAAACCTCAGTTGTGCTCCCACCTCAAGGGTGAGGAGAGTATTTGCTACTGCCAGTTAAGAATTGAAGGGGAAGGAAAAAGTACTATGGACATTTTCCAAAATCTTTTACCTGCAGTCCAAGAACCTTGGACTGCCCTCTATAGAGAGCAAGATTAAACAGCACTTTCAAACACATTTACGTTCGTAGCCTTAAAAAATTTATGAGAAGCAGGTTTCATGCACACCAGCTGCACATTCAGTAGTCAGTTCCAATGCTCTACCCCCATGCTGCTGATACACTGCTGCACTGAGTCTTAGCACTGGTCATCAGGTCCGCTTTCTGTACCGGTTCTGTGTTTCCTCTTCTCCTTTCCCATGTTACACTTTTTTTTTTAGTGTTGCCATAGTCTTTATCTACACCTCTTTTTCCACCTTCTGCCTCACACACACTCTTAAAATTTGAGCTCCTTCCTTTTATCTTCCCCTCCATATGGGTTTCTTTTTTCTACTAACACACTTGCCACAGTTCTTCAAATATTTGTCACACAAACAGCATTTTTGTTTGTGTGTCATCGCTGGCTCCTACCCCTCTTTCTGGGCAGTTTTTGCCTGTCTTACCATCTCCTGCTCCTTAAGAACTCAAGCTGAGGAAAACAAAAATTAAACCTATTTACAGTAGCTGAAGTAGCATTTCCTAACTGGAAAGTATTCCCTGCCTGTGCTCCAGGAATTAGGGTTGTGGCTACAAAATCTGCTTTCTAAAATTAAACCAATTTCACCATCAATGCACCACATCCTGCTTGGTTTCCTATTTTGTAGATCCCTGACAGAAGAGAACAAATGTGGTGTCTACACACCCATCACTGGAAACAAAAAAATCCTCCCCTTCACAAGCCACAACAAATAAGGCAAGTGACATGATACTGAATTTCCACCAGTCCATCACCGCTCAGTTTTGCTGTCCTTCTCCTTAGTAATAACTTGGATGCCTCGCCTCTCACTTCGTCAACGTTTTTCCACCCTGCATGAAATTGTAACTTAATTCAGTTTTCATGTCGCTGAGATTCCTGGGTGAAGGAACGGTGAAGCTGCCAAAGCAAAGCAAATACATTTCCTACCTTGAAGCACCTTTGAAAAATTCTAAAAAGCTGCCTGAAATTTATCCATGCAGGCAGAAAATAGTGTACACCCTGCCCCCGCCCCAAAAAAAACCCCAACCACCAAAACCCACAACCACCCTTCTGGCCATTCATACTCCTGTCTCCAGCAGCAGTAATGTGCACTGACAGCCACTGCTTTCACCGTATTATGTCCTGTTTCCTAGAACTGCTATAGATGACAGGGAGGGTCATGACATTGGCAACCAGCTGTCAGCACATGTTCTTCAGCCCGAAATGGCTATTTTCCTCACTCCAAGCCCAGGATTCCTGCCATTCTCGTT
>NW_009734299.1:0-4665 GCF_000703405.1 Apaloderma vittatum | reverse complement strand
CTTCCCTGGTTGGTCCGTTTCCCTTTACGTAAGGGTGGAAGTTACAGGAGATTCAGAAAACAAGGTGCTTGATCTGCAGTGAGGAATGAGATTCGCAGTGGGCCTGGCTTCTTCAAGGGTTCTTAACGCATGTTTAGTTATGAGCTCTGCAGCATTTGCTCAAAAGCTGTGACTTAATGTTCTTGGAATCCTTTTCTTGCTATTTCTTTTGTATTCAGCCTGTTGCCATTTCCAGTTTTATTCATACACGGTAAGGTCCTAACCCCAGATCGATGGGGTTGGTGGATATGTGATCATTGACTTGAGACAGTCAAACCTTTATAGAGAGGGGATGTAGAATGCCAGACCTGGGATTCCTAATGCTAAGCTGTTTTTAAGAAATTAGCTTGAAATGTTCTAAACTGTTCACATTGTTTCAATTTTGAATCAGTGCAGTTAGTAACAGGGAGAGATAAGTCTTTAGTGTGCTTTTCATAGTGTTCATGTTTGTGTGTGACTCTCCACAGGTTGAGTAAAGTGAAACTTTGTCAGACGAAATACTTTTGTGAAATGCTACTATCAACTATGCTACTTTTTTTTTTTTTTAATAATGCTGAGAAGCTTTTCTGGCTTTTAATGGTGCTTAGAACATGTGTGAATGTTTTGGAAAATGTTAATAGTTCTATTTCAGATATCTCTAAATATTTCCTTAATAAACTATCAGGTACTGTTGCAGTAATCACTTCTGATGGAAGAATGATTGTGGTGAGACTTGTCTATCTTTACATTTTATTTTTCCTCATAAAGACTTGCCATCATGGCAGTAAAGGGACTGTGCTAGAGTGCTTTGACTTTTTGTCAAATGACCTTTTCTGTAGGGATGCACAAGAAAATGCATTTCTTTTTCTGTTCAGTAATTTGATTTCCATCTAAAATGTCCACTTTATTCAGTATGCTCTTCAACTTTCCTGCTAAAACCATTTCTTCCGTGTGGTTATAGAAAAGCATCAGCTGATAATTGTGGAAGAATTATTTTGGGATTCTCTATAAGCCTGAAAAGCTGAAGATTGGCAAACTGCTATGTATTAGACTGTATGATATTTTGATTTTATTGCTTCGGTGTTGCAGTGATAGTGGGGTTTTTTTTCTTGTATTCCTCTGCACATCCGTGTCTTTTTGAGTTTAACTTAATAGTATGATCATTATATGAGAATTATATTTTTCTGTCTGTACTTTGCTTTGTGCAGTCTCTGGAAAGAGAAAACAGTACTTTTAGCAGAAAAATACTACCTCCACCAAATCTTCTGTCTGATTGGAGTCAGTCTGAACTTTCTGCTGTGATACAAGATATTCTACCAGAAAGATTTGAATGGAATTGGTATATGTGACCGATTGTGATATGGTTAGATGGTGTAAATGGATATCACCACTGTTTGAATCATGGTGCTTTACATGAGTTTAAATTTCTTAATCACCGGTGGTAAATTATACAGATCAATTACTTTACCATTTTTTTAAACACATATTGAAGTGGCACAGAAATTTTTCTTTTTGTGTGTTTTGAATTTTTTTTTGTAATTTTGTGGAACCAAGCTAATCACCTTCAAAGAGATACCACTTAAGATTGCCTATCAAGATTGATTTCAATATTGTTGACCATAACAGCCCAATTTTTTCTGTTTATTGATTTAACTCATTATTTATTTGATTTCTGGAAACTTCCATACAAGAAAGACTAAAATAGTGTAGAAATAGTAAAATAAGTTTTCTAGAGGGCTGTCACTAATAAAATAGTAACTTTACTACTTTTGATGCTAATGATTGCTGTAGCTTTTAGCATGAACACTCAGTGGTAAATATGCTTTTCTTAAATTGACTGTTGCTTTTACAGTTTCATTCTGCAGCTGTTTGTTACTAGGCTTAACAATAAAATATAAACATAACTTCCTCTAGCACTTAAACATAGCATTCTCTAGTACCTTAGTATTGCCACCTTGTTTAAGATACCCTTGAGAGCAAAGATAATAAATTTAAGAAGTAATCGGAGTGCTTTATTTTTGTGTGGGTTTTTTTCAGGGAACCCTCAAAGGTTTTGATCAGACCATTAACTTAATTTTGGATGAAAGCCATGAACGAGTGTTCAGTTCTTCACAAGGAGTTGAGCAAGTAGTTCTCGGATTATACATTGTAAGAGGTGATAACGTGTAAGTACAGAATATTCTTGCTTAAACCAAGTAATAAAAATTTAGTGTGTGTGCATGTATATATAAGTAATGTTTCTGTATATGTCTCGATAGCCCCAAACATATTGTATCTTTGTATCTGGGGGTAACGCTGATAGTACTGTCAAAGCTGAAGCATATTAAATGGCAAATATTTATGCTTCTATTACAGAAGTGATTGCATTGTAATATTAGGATATCATTAGTCTAGATTTACCGACCTGTAAATTAACCAGCTAATATACTGATAGCAATCTAGGAAAGGTGAGTATAAAGCTCAGCATTTTCCTTTCTTTGAGTCTAGGCATTGTGTTTTCTTTATTTCAGTCTGGGAAAGGCAGGATCTGTCAATAGAGGAAAAGATAGAAGAATGATCAAAAGATGAGATAGAACTTGTGTGCAAAAAGTCAGCGATCCCGTATACAGAGTTGACTTTTAAGAGGATTTTTTTTTTTTTTAAGAGATTCTGGCTTGACAGTGTAAAAACTCTTGAAGCCAGTGTAGTGACAGGTGAAATATATGAGCTGCTATTTGATGTGAGATGCCCCGGCAAAAAAAGTTCTCTAAATACAGAGAAAAGTAACCAACATGCCAAGCAGATGGGAGGGTTACAAGAGAAGTGGAAATAAGGTCTGATAAGTAGGTCTGCTGGGAAGATAACTTTTGCAGCAGCATTCTGAAGCTGATTGCAAAAAATTAGGTTCTTACTTATGATAAGAAGAAAAACAGCATTTTGCAGTGTGATTCTGTGACCAATTTTGTCAGCCTAGATAGGAATTTTAGTCTTCTGGTTCCAATGGATGTTTTTGTACAAAGAAGTCAATACTTTGATTTGTATCTAGCTGCATTTATCTAACATCATTGAGAAAGCAGATTATTTTGGAAAGCTTTTGTCACCTTTCACTTAAGCTTTTAAGCAAAAATAAATAAATTGACAAATATACAAAGGTAGGGCTAAGCATGCTACTCTACTAGTAACTTCTCATTCAAATAGTACAAATGGGTATAAAAAGCCAGATAATTGTTTACTACTTCACTTTTTCACCATACCAGGCTGCCATGGTACTCAAATATACGCAAATCATTCTTTTATAGAAATTATTCTGGTTTTTGTAACCTTAACAAACTCGGAAACATATTCATTAGAAGGAATAATTTTTTCCTGCAACTCCTAACATGCAGAAATTCAGCATCCTTATAGGATGAAGGAAAAACAAACAACAATGAAGTACCAGTAACTTCAGATAACTCTCAGAAAATAGAGAAGCTGTTGAAAAGTAAGAGAAACGGTCATGGGATAAAGTGCTTCTGGGCATTCTGGTGTGTGTCACTAGAAGCTTACACTGAATATGCAGTATCAGTCAGAAAAACTGTGTGGTTCAACAGCAAGTAAAGGTTGTTAGAAGGTTGTTTTAGAAGTGTGTGATGAATTAGGGAAACAAAAAAAGATATTACTCTTTTACGCATAATTTTTTAGTATTAAAAATCATGAAGAGAAGATGGTTAAAAACCCAAACCTCTTAAATGTGTTTGTTTTGCTGCGTGACAAGTAGAAAGCCTATGAAAGAGACATCAAGAGTGGCAGATATTTTTTGTTCCTTTTACATCTATGACAGTGAGATCTCTGACGAAAAAGCTGTGTTTCTTGATGTGAACTAAAGAGAGACACTTTGATATCACAGACAGTTTTTAATCTGAGGAGATGTTTTAAGTTGAAGAGGCACTTTGGAAAAAGCTGATAAATGGAATAGTAATGAGCATCTGGGGTCAAGTGCTTTTTGCACAGGAGTTCTGAAGGGAGTTAAATTTGAAATGCAGTTTCATGCTGGTCAGTACTTGAATATTCAGTTGGCATAAGCAGTTTGCATTTGTGTTGTCTAAGCTCCCAAGACAGTGAAGAATTAGGCAGTGATGGAACTAAGAAAGCTGCTCACCTGACCAGATTTTAGTTTCATGGCAAGTTAAATTCCTCTGTAGTTTACACTGACATCTGTGTTGGGATGTCCAGCTCTTAAGCTCAGTCTCGCCCTGGTCTCTCGCTAATTTTTTTTTTTTTTTGTAAATACTGATTCACTGGGAAGAGGGAATATTGGGTATTAATAGGAAGAAAACTCAAAGAGCAGGCATTATCATGCCATTGCCTGAACACCTGGTATACCTCTAGCTTTAGAGGGGTGCAGTAGGAACATTCAAGAGTGCAAGTGAGAAGATCTAGGGGTGTGAAAGGTTTTCTGTCAAGAAGAGGCTGAATGGACAAGGGCTCTTTAGTTTGGAAAAAGCACAGCTATAGGGGTTAGTGTTTGCTGTGAAATCAGGAGTACTAGAAGGAGTTGCAAGATAATCACTTCATGTGAATTCCTCTATTTCTGTTATTGAAGATGGAAAACAATCTAGTAATAAGTTATCTATAATGAGATTTCATTGCACACTCTAAAATTTAATTGTGGAATTCACTGCTGCAGGA
>NW_009734298.1:0-5564 GCF_000703405.1 Apaloderma vittatum | reverse complement strand
TGGAGTTAACACAGAATGAAAAACAAAAAAAATTATTCTAGCTGGTTTCAACAGATGAAAATAGAATTACACATTTTTGGTTACATATTGTAACCCAAGACACTTTTACTGTGCAGATTCCTACAAAACATACCCTACTAGCTTCCTGCTTTTCCCATTCCCAAGCCTATTAAATTAATCTTTTAAGTGAGAGGTGCTCTAAATTACTCTCTACCTCGGTTGCAATGCCATCTACATAGCTCAATTTAGTTCAAGTGCATCTTTATCATTCGACTCAAACACAGTTGTTTTGCTTTTTTTTTCCTTGGCTTGCTTCTTTTTCTGATTTTGTCAGGCTGGCTGTAGATTCTCTCGAGTAAAAAGCCAGCTGTTGATATGCACAACATTTCCCTCTGTAGTCAGTAGTTCTGAAAGGTTGTTACTAATGTTCTCAGAAATAATAAATAAATAAATAAATCAATCAATCAATCAATCAATCATGAATAAGTAGGAAGCCTACACCATTTCAAGAAAGCTCTGCACCTTGGATATTAGATGGCAACCTTTTTTGTCCTGGTCTTTGTGCATCGGTTCATACACAAGCAACAAAATAAAATCTTGGTCACGTATACACCATTTAACCCCCCAAAACCTTGGTCATGTATACACCATTTAACTCCAAATAATGTTTAACTGTCTTTGAATCAGATGGGTCTTTTTTACTTAATGTTGTGCTCAAATCACTGCATTCTGCAAAAGTGAAATAAATCTTAGTTATCTACTTGTTCCCTTCAGGGACACGTCTCATTAAGAGCATTTCTGGTGCGGTATGCTCTTTCGCAAACCCTCCAAGGAGATGTAAAAACAATCTGATACCATAGCTTTTGCACTGTCTCAAAAATCAGTACCAAGATTCTTGATATTCTTTAAAACAACCCAACATGGAAGCAAATCTCTTTATTGTGTCAAGTATTTTATGAAATATTAATTAGTCCATTACACTTCTGCCTGCGACGGGAACATAAAACAAGGCAAAAGTACTTTTCAAAGGTGAAACTTCAAGTGGTCCTTGAAGTGCCTGGTGAGTCGAAAGTTTAGAGCTGCATTTCTGTTTACACTAGAACCTTTCTATTAGTCATAGCTTTATCTGATCATTACATTAAAGTTTACATATAACTGTAGATCTATGGGGCTGCAAATATTTACAGTACCACAGCTCTTCATCGGCCAGGGAGGGGATTCCAATAGGAAGAGGATGATAAACACATTTGGACGAAGCACAGCTGCAGTGCCTAAAAATATCTCTGTACAATGTTGTGGACGGCATTTTTCTGTTCAATTTGCATTGTTTAATGAAACACAGCACTTAACATTTTGTCATAAGAATCTCTTAAAAGCATTTGGCTAAATGTCTAATATCGCTAATGGTATTCCCACAACAAATTTCACTCCACAGATTTTCAAAGATAATAGTTTAGATAAATTCTAAGCATTTCAGACTCTGGAAAACACACTTTGAGAAGCAAAAGACAGATTAGCAGCAGAAAAGGCCAAGCGGGTAACTCGGTTTCTAATCAAAATACTGTGAGTAGCGAATAATTGTGCCATAATTAAAGAAAATAAAACATGTCATCATACATCTAGGTGGAAAAAGCTGGAAACCAATCACATCTGGCATCAATAGTTCCAGTGCTCTTGTGCAGTATAAATCTAACAAACTAGAAATAAAGGCTCTGCTTCTAAAAAGAAAATATTTAGGAGAGTCTTTGCAAGCCTTTTCCTCGCTTGGATCTCCTCATCAGTTTTTAAAATTTAGATAAAGATTTAACACCCTTAGAAAAATGCATTTATAAGCAGTTCCATGTTCGCTAGATTGCATTTGTTCATAATAGTGCCCATACATTATGTTACTATAGCACAGAGAAAAAAAATCACTGTCCCTTTTCTTGGTGGCAAAGAATAGAAAGTACTGTATGAACAGAACATATTTTGTTCACTTAATAACCTGCTGCTGTCACTGGGCTGTTGACCCAATTAAAAAGATCTTTTAAAAACTGTCAGCAACAATAAACTATTGTTTGCCTGGCTGTATTCTGGTTCCATTGGAGTTCTAAAACACAACTTAATTTGCAAACACATCACAAAAGCCAAGACCAAAATCACATTTCCCTAAATCCAAACCCATTGTGAAGCCTACGTTCATCATGTGGCCTGGTTCTTGACTTATCTCTTCTGTATAAAATACATCTTGGGATTTTTACTCAGGTTTAATTTGGATAAAATGCAAATTAGCATTAGCGAAATCTACGATTAAGACAATCAGTAGCCTAGTACATGGTTCCTCTCAGATTATAAAAAAGTAAATAATTCAGACAAACCATTGGGGAGGGCATATTTGTCAATGAGAGATTAAGCTTTACGAATGGTAGCAATGACTAAATATTAAGTGCAGGGTTTTAATTAGTTTGCGTAAAGATGTTTTTACACTCATGTACTGTACTGCCTCTTAAATATTTCTAAAGGTCTCAGAGCAGAAAATGCCTGATGGGAATGTGATGCCAGTAAGCTGATTTTTGGTATGAGCATGTGTGAAACTAGTTTACTACAGCTGCATTAGAAGTGACTGAGTTTGCTTTGAGGACTTTTAGTAGATGAACAGCTGAAGAACACTGCCTTATGCCTTTAGCTTTGTATCACTTTTGGTATGAAAAAAAGCAACTTAAAATGGAAGATATATATATAATACATACAAATAATTCACTGTCTGTATCACATTGCTCAGTCTGTATTATATGGGGACCCCTATTTGCATTCAAATGAGTTAACTATATTTATAAGTACTACTGGCAGCATCTTACCCAATGAAAGAGTTTATTTCGCCTTCTCTAGGTACTCCCAGAAATTATTGAAGAAAATACTCGCTGAAGAAAAAGAACAACCCACAATCATTCATTACATCTCTGGGGTCTCCCACTTTTTAGTTATGTATAGAACCACTCGCCCACTGAAAGAAACATCCTGGGACACTCGGGTGCAGAGCTCCTTGAACAAAGCAAGTTGACACCTTCTTGCCTTCAAGAGCAGCGTGGCACTATAGATTCAAGTACAAAGAAAAGATGACCTTGGAATTTAAATTTCTCGAAAAAAAGGGGTCAGTTAGGATTCTGTGCTGAACTTGGCCACAAACCTCCACTGTAATCCCAAGAGCGTTAAGGTCTAAGTTTTGTCACTGTCCTATTAAAATGTTGCCTCCCTCCTTGAGTAACTCTGCTTGAGCCTTAAGTAAAAGACTCCTATAGATGAAAATGTAGAAAAAAGCAACTCTGTCCCTAACTCGAGTGGGGATATATCCAGTACCTAAATACCAGACTTGTCTGTCTTGCCCATTGAGATGGGAGTAGGACAACCTATTACTGTATGCATGTGCAATACTCAAAAAACCCCAAAGTTCCAGTCTCTGTTGAGAGACTGCAAGTACTCCTGTAATATATACAAAAATAAAGGGTTCAAAGGAAAGAAATGCTTAAGTACAGAAGACAGAAGATTTCTATTCTAACCACTCCACAAAAACAAAACACTACCATTTCTAATCAACTCTACTGTCTAGACCAAGTACAGTACAACTTTTTATTTAAAAAAAAAAAAATTAAAAAGCCTCCTTCCTAAAGAGGGAAGATATTCACTGGTATTTACAAACACATTTGATCTTCTAACTAATCACTTAATACTAACCATTGCTCTTAATTTGCAAAACGAAAAGTCAGGTACAGGCCAGCGTTTCCCAAACAGATGGCGCAGCACCTGGAGGTACTGTTCCCACTAGATGGTTACACACACGTGCAAATCAGGAGAGCGAGGAAGCCTCAACGAGCAAGGCAACGGGCTCCACTTTATTCACAAGCAAGTCGAGACGAAGGACACCGTTACCTCAGAATGCCCAATCCTACTATCACTTGAAACAAGCATTTTGTTACAATTCTCTTCTTGACTCACAAGCTCTCAAGAAACTTACCACCTCCCACCTCCACGCGTTAGAGTGCAACCTATTTTCTCACCTTTGCTAACTTTTCTCAAAAGTGCCTTGAATCTGTGTGGCAGAATGCTCAGATACACAGGCCATTTCATTTCCGTCATTCTAGCGACGCCATAGCCCCAGCTACACACAATCCTGTGCCTCTTTTCCTTTTTAACCCTACCTCATCTATGGGTTTCGTCTCCAGTCCTCTAATTTAAAGCTCTTGTTACTCAATTTCTCTACTGTCACTGCTGAAATCTTATCTTTATTCCCTTGGCATATGAAAGTGAATTGTTCCCAAAGCAGTAATCCTCTCTGTACGTTGCTGCAAGCTGGTGAAGCAGTGGTTGCTGTTATCCAAAGGACAGCAACCAAACCACGCAGTCCTGGCTCACCATATTGGTCTTTTCTTTGCACATGCAAAGAAATGATTGGTTTTTTTCTTTGCACGTGCAAAGAAATGGTTCTGTTTCCTTAGCTCCATGTCAGCAGCTTTTTTTACAGACCAAACTTGCCAATTGACTGTGTTCAAGAAGTTTTACTTCAGGATTTCTGCTACATTTGGTGTCTGCATAATCCACAGACAAAATTCAATATTATTATCGTCTCGTTAGTATTTGCTTTTGATATTGTATTAATGAAGTATATAACATTTAACTTGTACATTAGACAGTCAGTCAGGCTAGAAAGGTTTTCTGTAAGAACCTACACGCCAACTTATTCTTCTGATGAGTAATTTTAAATCCTGCAGTCTCAAGTCAAAACTGGATAGTTAGAAAAATTTCCTCTTGGCCCAAAAGGGCATCATGCTTAAAACACTAACTTCTGACATGCTCAGTTCCCAAGAAGCTGATATTGGAGAACTGAATCACTTGCACAGAAGGATACACTGTAAGAACAGCGTTATTTAGCCCAAGTTAAACACAGACCTTCTTCTCTTAAGCACTAAAACAAGGAAAACCACCACTTCATCTTTGGCATTTGCTATTTACCTTGTAAATCATGGCTCAGCAGGGAGACCTGCTACTTCTCCCCTATAAAAAAATAACACACTTTCAAACAGAATGGGCTCAGGTTCTCCTCTTTTCTCCTATAAAGTTAGAATAAAATACCTTCAAAAATATTGAATTTTATACATTCACAGCAATCCTGAAGGAAAAAAAAAACCACAAAGAAAAGCCAAAAAGCATCCTTTTCAATGTCCTTGATAAAGTTTTTTACTTTATAGTTCTCAGTGTAGAGAATAGTTTTCGGGACTGAAATAAACCTTTCCAAACTAATTCATTTGCCCTCTCTCCTGTTATTAAAAAAAAATTCCATATATCTTTATTGGAAAACAATGAATCTATTTCTTACACATTTTGTATACATCTGTAATCACTGGATCAACATGTATCTTACACTTAACAATTACTACCATTCCGAGCCCAAAATAACGTGCTGCTGCTATAGGGGCAGCCTATGGTCTGTTTTCTCTTGCACACACTGACAGGTCTCAGAACGTTAGTGAATGAATGCTCCCACTAGAAAAAGAATCACAGAATGGCCTAGGTTGGACGGGACCTTAGAG
>NW_009734297.1:0-7547 GCF_000703405.1 Apaloderma vittatum | reverse complement strand
GAATTGTTCTATGATTCTACGATTCTATGATCTTCTGGATGTTACAGCAGAAGAGGTGTTTGGAGACACAGAAAGAACTGGAAGCCATTCAACATACTATTAATTATTCCGATATTTTAAAAGAAAGATTCAAGGTTACTGAATATACTTTCTAAACCTGTTAGTTACTTGTGTTGGGCTATATTCTGCCTAAAATTTTGGTGAAAAAGATTTAAAGTCAATGAGCCCTTAAATCCTTCCAGAGTGATAGAAGATCTCACAAAGACAGGAGTCACCAGTCCAAGGGGCACTCAGAGCTCTGTGGGGCTGCACAGGGGTAGATGGACAACATCAGGATGTGTCCAGGAGAGGGAAATCTTACATGGGTTTAACAGAGGGAAAAGAAAAACTCATAAGAGTCAAATTAGCATTCATACTTGCATTCATCTTCACAACAAGGCGTAGATTGCACATATGTCTTTTTCTTAGTTCAACAGGTAAGTATTCTTAAATAGTCAAATATTTGGACTGTTATGTCTGATAAATGTGTCTAGATACTCTGTTCCTCTCCTGTGCTTTTGTTATGCAGTCTTGTTCTTTAGTAGAGAAGGAAAAAAGGACAAGGCACATTTTTGTTGCCTTTTTTAATTTTTCTAGACAAATACAGCAAATAGAAATTTTAATTATTTTTTCTTGGTTTTCTTTTCAGATGTTTCCAAAACCTGAAAGGAAGTATCTCTGATAGTTGTGGTTGCTTAGGGCTTTTTTTGTTTTGTTTTTGTTTTTAATCTTGACTTTTTATTGGAAATTTCTATTTAAATAAAGAGCTGGTTTAAAAAAGCCCTATAAACTAAAATCTTTTTAAAAAAGACTTTGAGCATGTAGCTTCACTAAAATCCAGCACACACACAAGTCTGTCCAAATGCAAATTTAATTCACTCTCCTTCAAAACAAAACGTAACAAACAAAAATAAAAAATTATCATATCGTGTAAAACAGAGTCATAAAGCATAATAACTAGAAACGTTAACAGAGGAGAAATGGAGGGAAATGTTCTAAGAATCTATTCTCCCTGACAAGTGGTATTTATTTAAACAGTCTTCTTGCTTCAATCTCCTGATTATTACACAAATATTTTATGCTCTGGTCGTTTTACAAGTGCATTAGCTCTTAGGAGAAGTGTAGTACTTTTATTAGTGCTCTATGAGACTGTTATAAAAAAACCACCTGGGAGGTTTAAATTTTATATCTTCAGCTCTACTAATTATCCTCTAAGGGATTAATTAGAGTAACTTTTTTTGCTTTCTAACAAGTTTTTACTCATATTTATACTGAGTTAAGAAACAGCTTGCACTATGATCACAGAAAAATTCTGTTTGTTTCTTTAATACACAAACCTGCTGATAAGGGCTTACAGTAGTTACAGTTAAAAAAATGTACATGCCAACATAACAGTTTTGAAAGGATGCATTCACATTTCCACTTGTTCCTCTGAGTTCTCTGGGCAAGGGTAATTATTTATAATAATAGAAGGAAGAGGTTGAATGCAGTTAGAAGCCATCCACCTTTGTGATATGTTCTGTGTAAGAGGATCTAGTTGCCCTATCAGTTTGCAAAGGAATCTTGCAGTTTAACATTTTGCTAGTGTCTTTCCCTGGATCTTCAGTCAGATCATACTTTTCAGACTACTACAGACTACCCCCATGACTGAAGCACTTAGCCAAATTTCAGAAATAATGTGTCAAAATCAGAATACTAGGTCTGTATTAGACACTGAGACATCTAATACATGGCCTTATATTTATACTTCTGTTTATGAATTTGACTCAGATTCCATATTTCCAGAGAAGCTTGCTAAAATCCTGATCTGTAAAAAAAAAAGAGTTGTTGGTTGTTATATTCATTTGAAGTATGACAAGAAATTAAAGAGGAGAAGATCTGAGGAAAAAGATACTAGCATTCACATATCAAAACCAAAATTATCTGTTATTCATGATCCCTATCTGTGCTGGGTCCTACCCTGTTTGGGAATGTGCTCGTCAGTCTGGGCCAGGACAGTGCTTGGGACCATTCAAACAATCAACCAGTATAAATTCTCAAGTTCACTTTACCAACACCTACATAGACTCAGTGCAACATCCTCCAGTCACTGGCCAACCAATTTTCCTCACAGTTGGTATGAATGGTTCTTTTTGAGATGGTAAACTAACCTCCTTTTAGGAAGATGCAAAATGAATTTCCAGCCTTCAATCATCTCTTATTTTCTCCTGTTTTCTGATCTTGAATGTTTGCCATGAGTGAATCCTGCTAAAGAGGATATCAACGTACCACATGACAACAATTTGAACTCTTACAGCTTTATTGCAAGAAAGGTCTGACTGTTCCTGGACTTCCTTGCCATCATGTTATTTGGCATTTTGATAGCAGTCCAGTGCCCTGGAAAAATTCATCCGTTCTTTGTTTGACAAACACATATAGCAACAATGCACCATTTAATGCTGAAATAAAATTGATTTTAAAAATATGTCAGCTAAGAAAAGCAAGATTCTACACTTAAAAACAGGAAAAAGTAAGCAAGAACAAAAATTTTCTTTATGTCTATATCTATATCTAAAGTTTATCTTTGGGGTCTTCTATGTGTTCATTAAAAATCTGTTATTCCCTTAACTATACATAGAAACAGTCGATGAACCTCAACATAATCTTCCCAGATGGATCACAGCTTGCGTAAAGCCATCCTTTACAAATCTCTCCAGTCGCTGAGGATCTCACTGAGTGTATATGCATCCCAGGGGATTTTCTAAAATGTTTAATCTTGAAAACTGCTTCAGTCAAGGTATGACATCTTGGCTAATGAAATGTTGTCTGTCACAGCTAACCTTTGATAAGAAAATTGCTTCTGAAACACTTCTGTAACTTCTCTAGACATGTCTGGTGCCCAATACATGGAGAAAAGAAAATATATGCAAGTGTGCCTCCTTTTGTGAAGCTGCTGATCAGGGTAAATAACTGATTTCTCATGGTCATTTAATTTATATGCACAGCCTGTTATAATATACAGTTAGACAATTACTTACTATGTAATTATTTTCAGGATGGAAAAAAATTCTACTCTATTGTTAATCATATGGCGGCACTGGTAGGATGGTGCTGTGTTTAAATGAAGTAATATCCCTAATGTAACCTACTAGATTTCTGGAGAACCATCTTATGTTCTCACCAGTCACGCTATTTGAACAATAAATGTTTGCAGTTTTCCACACTGAGTGCAAGTCCCCTGAAAGTAAAGTAACTTTTGCTCATAATATTTTTACCATCATTTTACCATCACTGCAATGAAGAGACAGGAATAAGTGGTGTATTGGGTTTGCCTGACCAGGTTTGAGTAGCAGGGGGACTGTAGGGATAGCTCTGCAAGAACCTGCTAGAAGCTTCCCCAAGGTGTGGTAGAGCCAATGCCAGCCGGCTCCAAAAAGACCTACCACTGCACAATGATGAGCCCATTGGTGATGGTGGCAAAGTCTCTGTGATATTTAAGAATTGGGGGAAAAACTACTGCGCCACAACTTACAAAGCGAAAAGAGTGAGTATATGGGCATACACTAGGGTCACAGAAGAAGGAGGGGAGGATGTGCTCCAGGTGCCAGAGCAGAGATTGCCCTGAGTCATGGAGAAGACCATGCTGAGGCAGGCTGTCCATGGAGGTCCACCTACAGCCCATGAAGGATCCCATCCTGGAGCAGGTGGGTGACTGAAGGAGGCTGTGACACCATGGGAAGACCACGCCAGAGCAGGCTTCTGGCCAGACCTTTAGCCCATGGAGAGAGGAGCCCATGGTGAGCAGGTTTCCTGACAGGAGTTGAGACCTTGTGGGAGACTTATGCTCTAGAAGTCTGTTCCTGAAGGACTGCACTCTATGGAAAGGACACATATCAGGGTAATATGGGAAAGACTCATGTTGGAGAAACTTTGTGAAGAATGTTCGTCTTTGAGAGGGACCCCACTTTGGAGCAGAGGAAGAGTGAGGAGTCCTCCCCCAGAAAAAGAAGGAACTAGACACAGCAATCCCTATTCTCCATCCTCCTCTGCCACTCGTGGAAGGAGGAAGTAGAGAAGTTGGGAGTAGAGTAAAGCCCAGTAAGAAGGGAGAGGTAAGGGGAAGGTGTTATTTTTAACATTTGGATTTATTTCTCACTGCTCTTCTCTAATTGATTGTTAATATATTAAATTAATTTCCCAAATCGAGTGTTTTGCTGATGACGGTAATTGCCAGTGAACTCCACATGAGCCCTTCTTTATATTCTCTCCCTCATTGTCCAGGTCAGAAAGGGGAGTGATAGAGCAGCTGTGATGGACATGTGGCTGCCAGCCAGGGTCAAACCACTACAAGTGGGTAGATTTTAAATCAGGTTTTGGTAGTGCTTGGTCATCCCTTGCTAGGGATATCATACAGGTGTTCTAAGAAAAACATCAAGAATGTGAGTCATGTAGAAGCAACTTTTCTAGCCAGCATCCAGAAGCAACATTTAATCTCTAGAGTGGTAACAAATAAGACTAAAATTAGTACTACCAACTAAGCAGTAAAAATATGCTTTATTTTTTTAAACTACCTGCTTGATCTCTATGTCCTTTTGCTGTGGAGGAGCAGTTCCAAGGCCAGGCCTCAGATTTACTATGCCTCTACTGTAAAGACAGATGGAAATTGTATACAAACTGACTCTAGCTTTGCTCAGGATGGCTACAAGGGATAGTGATTTGCAGGGAGAAACCGAGCTGCAGGGTATTCAGTTCAAATAGATCTAAGCACCATCTATATAGCAGGGCCAGGTTTATCTTGCAGACCGCCATGTATCTTTTTCAGACCTAGTTCATGTATTTCTAGTCTTTCTGTTGAGTTAGGAGCCAACTCCTCTATGAAGACTTCTTCACTGAACAATTTTCTTTATTTACTTTAACTCTTAAGACTTTATTTTCCTGGAAGGTCTTAGGGGTCTCATGGCTTCAGCAGCTTTATAGAGGAACTCAAGCACTGCAGTAATGTCTCCTTCTGGGGATTCAAATGCAGATTTTAACCTTAATGTACTGAAAGATTCTAAACAGGAGGCAAAACTTGTATAGATAAGAGTCTTATTCTATGGACAGACATTATATTCTGTGAAGTTTTTCAGTATTATTTAATAGAGTGTCAAAATGCTCATTCCCCTGTAAAAAAAACCCAGACACTTCAAATTATTTCCTCAGAGTAAGAGGAAACACCAGCTGTCAAACATGAAGAGTGTGTAACAAGCAATTGCCTGGCCTGAAAAGGCAAGGAAAGAACCTCTTTAGATTGTGGAGTTCTATTTTTATGAAAGAGATTAGAAGCCTGTAAAGTTTTCCATACATTTGAATTATGTAGTAAACAGCTACCCACTGGCAAAGCTATGAAACGTTCCACAAAGTCTAATTTCATGATTTACTATAGTACACCCAGGAAACTATTGCAATTAACTCTGCCACTGCATGCAAGAGCAGCAACAAATGCCAATTTTACACTTGGCAAATTTGGAAAACATAAAGATTATGTACTTTCTGCTCTGCTGTATAAGAGCTTCCACCGATTGCCAGTAAGATTCATGGTATTTAAATTTAATTTTCTTTAATGCAATCAGTTTTTGCCTGCTGTGTTTAAGGCAACTTGAATCAATATCCCACGCAAGTCATTAAGAGTCCATAGCTATAACCACTGCAAACACTAAATCCTCTGAAAAAGAAAATAATTTGTACTGAATTTCCTACTTTGTCTCATTGGCTGTTTATAAGAGTATTCACTTTGATTTCATTTTTTAAGAACAAATAATAATATTTTTAATAACTTTTGTGTAAGTGCAAATGTTTCCTCAACTTGTACTGAACCTTGTGTATTTAAAAAAAAAAAAAAAGACTCTTCACTGAAAGAATAAGTTCTGCTCTCTTTTCTTTGTAAGATAAGATACAAGGTAGTGGTTTAATCAGATCTGTCAGGTCTTGCATTTTGCATTTATCTCAAATATCCACACACATGACACTTCCCCTCGTATTAGAGACTTGCATATTTTCCTTAAAGGAAGAGTTTGTCTTACATCATCCAATTGCATTGAAGATTTTGGCTTTCAGAGAAGCAAAAGAAGGCTTCAGTAGAGAAGTGGCATCACTGGTAGACAAATGAGCCAAGCCACCACCGGCCAGTGGGGAAAGTCCTGTGGTCAGGACAATCTACAACATGTTTTTCATTGCTGTTCAGAATGGCACATTTCAAATAATCCTCCTTTAGTTTAAAACTAAATTTTCAAAGAACATTTTGCAGTGTTAGAACCCTTAAGCAGATAAGAAAGACTCCTGCAGTATTAACCTCCACCATAGCACATGAGAAACATTAACTTAAACCAAGATTTATTTCTTCACTCCTAACTCAAAATCCTCAGTAACAAGTACAAAAGCTACCAAAAAGTGAAGCATTGAAAGCTACTGCATATACATGTTTATTTTAACTGATAAATGGAATGACACAGAAAAAAATAGATTATGAGCTGTCCAAGAGAAAGAGACTACTTTTTTTATTCCACTCAAAAGCTATGCCGTGTTAGAAAGAACAAAAGGGCCAGTGTCCATTATTTACTCCTCAGGCTTTGACAGAAATAGGATTAGAGAGGTACAGACATACCTCTAGCAGACAGGATAGACTGAAAGAACATTAATCAGATGCTTTGAGGAAGAGGTATCAACAAGCACTTCAAGAAACTGTTCATCTAAGGTCTTATATATGTTGACTTTTTATATGATAGTTCAAATTCATTAATAACTGGGTTAAGGGATAAAAAAGTTGTTATGACCGTTTGATAGATATATTTTAAATTAGTAATATACCTTTTATTAAGTAGCCCTTCATTACAGATATTTTATCATCCCAATCTTCAGATTTAATATTTTATGAATCCTCCAAAATAAATTGTTTGGTCAGTGAACACATATACAATTAGAATCACTGAGTAGACAAGGTTTTGTGAAAAGGTGTTGTAAATGCTGATATGTTCTGGATGACTCTTTAAATTGGCATATCTTTTTACTGCTGGGAAGCAATAAAATTGTTGCACACTTTCTGGTATCTCATCTCTTAATCAATATGAATTCCCAGTAACAAGCAATGAATTCCAACCTAATTGAAACAATTAGCCTAACACTGTTGTCAAGAAAATACACTATTATAAATCATGACATATTAAGTATTAATTTCTTAATCTAATTTGAAGTATGACTGAACACAACCTCTCTATGATATTCACTGTTGATAATACAAATGTTGGCTGTAAGCCTGCAAAACGATCAGTGCGAGTTTATATTGGCATGTAAAGCCTGCGCATTTATATTGCATTGTAGAAACTAGTGTATAGGGAAAATGGAAATGAATAATACTGCAGAACTTTTTTAGGGTTGTCTTTCCCAATCTGTGAATTTTTTTCTGCAGAACTCAAGATCAAATACTTAGAGTTGGGGAAAGAAGGCTTAGACACATGCAGAAACAGAATCATAGAATCATAGAATCTTAGAAT
>NW_009734296.1:0-17812 GCF_000703405.1 Apaloderma vittatum | reverse complement strand
AACTTGAATTGTTCTACGATTCTATGATTCAGTTAGTACCAATGTTCATCTGTAACCGTCACATAATTGAAATGCACTTCATTAATAGTAAGAGCTTCTGGCCACCAGGCAGCTCCTAATCATCTCACAGGACTTTATCTGCACTTTGTTCACCAGGGAATGACTTCAGCTGGTATTTACCCCAAGTCATTCAGGTTGCATCCATTTCCCATGTTTGCACCCACTGTAGCTCCTAGATTGCCAATGTCGGAGAATATTGGGAATTAAAAGCTCACCCCAGGTAGTGCCCAAGACATTTGGATGCGTACCTTTCCCTGGCTGCATTTAAAGCCCTGGTACACCAGCAAGCAATGTAGTTTGCTCAAACACAAAGCCTATGGCAGAACAAAATTCCGTCAGTCACCACAAGAAATGCTTCTCGGCGAGTGTTGCGCTGTGATTCCTGTTGTGAAATTCAATGCAGGTGAGATGTTCGGGATGTGCCGCCTGCGATGTGCTGTAGCATGTGCAGGGTTTTGTGTCTGAATCCAAAATCCGCATCTGCTTAGCTGTGTGTGCACACACATGTGTCTGTGCCCGTATGTGTGTGTGTGTATTAAATGGTTTCGAAGCTTTAAGCCGGTAATGCAGGGAAACCAAAATCACCGGGCATGATTTGCTCTGTGGTTTGGAGAGAACCACATCTTCGTAGAATTCCCGCCTTCAGCATACCAAGCCTAGACATTTCAAACAAGACACGATCTGCTGAGAAATGTGGTGAAAAAAAGACACTTCCGCTTGGTTGATCTTTACGGTTTGTCTAAGTTTGCTTTGAGAGAGAGTATTTTTCTTCGTGGCATCCCAGTGGCCCTCAATGAATCCAGTTCTAGTCCATTCCCATATTTTTTGTGAATATGCCTCCCGTTGCAGGATATTTTTATCCTGCCTTTATAATAAACTGAGACCGTTTTCAATTTGAATTCCTGTGAGGATAGGGAGATTTGCTCCATTCACGAGCTTAGGACTGACCTGAAGTTTGCGGGTCCCTTCAGGCTGAGTTGTTAAATCCCAGAGGAACACATGGCACTGAGAGATCACTCACTGGGACGGAGAGGAATTCAATTCTTTGACTTTTGGACTTGCCGAGAGGGTTGTGGCTCTGCTTAGTTGTGCTTTTTGTGATAGGGGAAGTTTGCCTGCTGGGAGCTGGGCTGAGATTCCCAAATACAACATCGTTATCAAATCAGGTAACCCACAAGAAAAATCTCTTACTTCTGTTACAAGCCTTCAGAGTCTTTAATGGCTAAACTTTTAAAAGATTATTGTAATGCTATAATCTGCTATCCCTGGCCTTACGTAAACAGCATGACTACCAGCGGCGCAGAAACCCCCTGTCAATGTCAATTAATTTGGGAATCTGGGTAAGAAAATACACAGCTTGGCAGAGCCGTGTTTCAGGAGGATTAAGGACGTGCACAAACCTGAAACAGCATCCAAAATCGTTAAGGGGTGCTGGATTTTCCAGCTATCTCAGTAAAGTCTGGATTATGTTCAAATATTCCTCAATCATCCATGTGTTAAATAGTGGAAAGTTTTTTAGTCTTGTACAGCTACAGGGTAAGGAGTTTGATGACTTCAGCATTTTAATTAAACTAAACAGGTGGCAGATTGTGATATTTGAGCAGAATCGTGAAATTGCAAAGGTTATTTGTCGGAGTCAAAAAATACCTTTCCAAGGTATTCCTCGTATCTCTGATGCAGCTTTTAGACTTTGTGCGGTCGACGTTCTGTATCGCTCAGGCAGGGACCCTCCTCCCAGAACTGCAACCACTCCTCAAGAGACCAGAATTGCAGTTGTGCCAGCTCTCTTTCCATCGTTCCTTTAGGAGGCCCTTTGGCAGCATCAAGCCTTTGCTTTATTTTGGTAAAATGACCTCCTGGACAGGATGGTCAGGGCTGGGAAGTGGGATGGAACGGAGGGCATAGCTCCTGGCATGGGGAGGAAGGGAGCTGTGAATTAACTGTAGGAGACTTGAAAAATTAACCAGAAGAAAAAATTTGGCTTGGGAAGTAATTACAGAGGAGTGGAGAAAAATCGTCGGAGCAGTCTGTAAATACTGATGGAACTGAGGCGGCTACGGGACGTTCTAGCATTTCGGTTTCCCAGTCTCATGTTTGCTTCGAAGCTTTCCAGGAGAAACTGTGTTTTCCTTTACTTGTAAATAGTCTGTGAAAAATACTTCAAGTGTGTCTGGATGCTATCAGAGCTGACTAATGTTAATGAACCCACGAGTCAAATTTAGCCCCGTAATAAGTTTGGGCTCATTTGAACTCAGCAGAATCTGTGCACTCGCGCTTACTTTGGCAGACACTTGCTCTTATCACCTGCTGAGCTTGATATTACTGCAGTCCTTTGGCCTGAAGAACAAGAAATTAAGAACAGCAATGAAAAACCCTTTGCTCAGCTGTGTGGTTTGCAGCTACCAGGCAAGCAGTTGGTCCACTGCAACTTCATCTGGATGTGCCGTGCTCAGCGTGTTTATTTGGATTGCCTTTCAGAGAAAACCTATATCCATTTCCAAGCTAACTAGTTTCTCAAAGTATGGCAGTTGCCACGACTTGGAAACATAATCTCTGTAGATCTGCACTAGCGTTACATCAAACGCCTAGCTTCTTGTTTGTTGAGCTAATAAAAAAATCATCAGCGGTTTCTCCTTCCATGGGGCTTCAGCGGCTGCGAAAGCAGTTAAGGCTGAACAAGCCAACTTTGCCCTGCTCCTGTTGATTTCCTATTGTACAGGCTATTAACTTTTAGAGACTTTTGTTTTGGGTGGGGTTTTTTTGTGTGTGGCAAAGCCGTTACGGGGTCATGAAGGCTACAGGCGTTTGTACTTCTGGGTGCAATTAAGATGAAGGCTTATTAAGTCTTATTTGTGTTGTTTAGAAAGGCTTTTTTTGCACCAACCATTTTTTCAGTCGTGCTTTAGAAAGTGCGTAATTTAAGGATTCAGGAGCTTGACTTCATCAAGCCTTTGGGATTGGTGTCTGTGCTGAGATCTACATGCCCGTGATGGGATGTTCGGTAGTCCCCAGAATTCTGCATAATTCTGCATCTGTTGAAACCATGGGGAATCTAGTACAGGAGCATAGTTAAGCCACTAACAAAACAATCTGAAGATCCTTCCAAAAGTAGCAATGAAAATAAATTTGGTCCTAAAGCTAAGTTTGGATTCAATTTTTCCTAGTGAGTATCTGAATCCAGGATCCTTGGGTTCAGGAAACTTTCCTATGGTGAATAACTTGTAACTGACTTAATCAGTGCATGAGCTCATTGCAGCAATTAAGGGATTAAAAATAAACCTCTGACGCATTGATGTAAACCTTTTGTGCAGACTAATTGCCTCTGTAATTGCTTTTGTTAGCTAGCATGTGGACAGCCCTGACCTGGAGTCGGACGAGGACAACTGTGTCTGTGTCGTGTCACCTTGGTGTGTGAAACCCAACCTGGAGCCACGAAAAGGCCAGTTCAGTCTTCCCCTCCAAGAGACCTTGCCCTCTAATAAACGCAAATTAGCTGGAGGGTCTCGGTTTGGTTTTGACCTCTGGGGGATGCGTGTGCCGGAGACAGAGGGATCTGGGTCAGGATCCTGCCTCCCTGCGCTTCCCTCGGTGCGGAGAGCCAAGCCCAGCTCTCCACACGCACACGCATCAGCTCTTACTCACAAGTGTTGTCTGGCTGACTTCAAGGAAAATTTAAAAGCACCAGCCTTTTAGCAGAAGAAATTAAGTTTTAAAGCTACCTTCTGAAACGTACAGGCTTTGAGCTTGTCTGAGATCAGGCTTGTGTGGGTTTAGACCAGCCTGGAAGTTCCTCGTGAACAATCAATGTAGCTCAGTCCCAACTTGGCCAAAGCATCCAGCTCTGGCATCAGTTAAATATTTACATTCCCCTCTTTTTTATATAAATTGTGCTCAATTAGCATACGTTTCACAGTGTATCCTTGTGTTTCAGCCTCTTTATAAATTTGGCAGTTTGTGCATTAATCAGCATCAGCCCGTGTAAAATCCTAGGCATGAGGCTGAAGCCGTCAAACGGGCAACATTTACTGTTTCATCATACGCAGCCAATAAGTCATATTGCAATGTATGCCTTGTACCGCGAGGATACGGCATAAAACAGAGCGTGTTTACACTAGGGAGACTTCTGTGTATTTAAGAAGTAATTGTTTCGGGACCGTTCATTAATTCATGAGCTGACACGGGTGCATTTTCCCTTGCTGCAACAAAAATAATTATCGCGCTCGAAAAATAGTAATGAATTTGCACATGGCAGGCTTCTACTGTAATTTTCCTCACAGGTTATAAGGGTTTAATTGTAGATTGCTGGTAGCCTTATCCATTTCAGTCGTTTCTGGCCCTCAGGTGCTGAGGTGCAAGGAGTTACGGTGTGCTGCGATTTACGGTGGGTGTAAATGATTTCTTGTTTGCCCTCCTTGTACTTGGCCAGGTTTGCCTTCTTTAGAGCTTTTTACTGGTGGATTTAGTGCAGTGGCACTGATGGAAGCCAGGGACAAGCGAGCAGGTGCAAGGCAAAGCCCTGTCCAGGCACTTCATCCTTCGTCTGCAAACACTTCTGTCCCAGCCGTGGACACTCCTCAGTGCTGTTCAGGGAGATAAATAAACGGGCACCCGTGCGGATGTTGTGTCAGTAGAGGGGCCGGCCCACAGCAACACTTGTGCGGGGCACTGATGCCTTCAGGAAAGCAAACGTCCGCAGTACCTGTGGGCTGTGAGGACATCTCAGCTTTACAAGAGAGCCTCTTCTCTTTGCTTGGAGGGATCTTGGCACTCAGGGCTTTTGGGGGGCTCTTCCTCTGGGGCAACCGAGATGTTGCTAGCACAGCGTTGCCCCCAGAAAGTGCCTGACAGAGAACGTTGCCTCCTCCCGTTCCTCCTTGGACCCTTCTGACCACTCCTGGTGTTGAAAGGTCTACATGCTTCCCAGTGCCCTGGGACGTATTTCTTTGTCTTCCTTCTCTCTTGATGTTGTGATGAGTTTGTGACTTCTCTGCTACTCATCACATCCTCTTTCCCCACATTAGCCACCCGGTAATTCCTTCCTGACGCTGTTTTTTGTTTTCTTCTGTTGGAAGTCCACCAGTTTCCTTTGCGTGGCTCCCACTTCCACATTCTCTTCTGTCTTTCCACTCTTCTGAGATGCTCAGAGCCTGAAAGAAAAAATAAAAATCATCCGTTATTATTTCAGGTAGGTTTGGAGAGTTGGGAAATTTGCATTAATTATTCGTTGCATTCATTATGCAGTTTATTATATATTAATATTATTGCATTCATCATGTATTTATCATATATTGCATTTATTATGCAAATTCCCAACCATTGTTGGTCTGTGTGACAAACAGCGATGCTGCACTGCCTTGCAGGGTTAGGACTGCTGAAGAGCAGCCAGGCTCTCTGATATCCGTGTGCCTTTATGGGCAAGCAAACGATGCCTTCCTCCAATATCTTGCTTCCATGCCCCTTGTGTTTCAGATTGAGCAGAGAAAAACTGATTCTTCCCAGAGAAAGGCAGGGGTCCCGGGTCTTCATGTAGTGGAGGATTGTGCCCGGTCCGCCTGAGGGGAGCCGTTCCCAGGGCAGAGCATCTTCTGTGCTGGGCTCGCTCACCAGAGGTTCACATCTGGTTGAAGTGCCATTGTAGCCGCTTTTCTACAGTTCGTAAGCACAAAGACTCAACTGTGAGCTATGAAACGCTGGCGTCCGGCCAACTGGCCATTTCTTTTCTTCATCCCCTGTCATTAAAGCTGTGGGTTGCTCCAGGGTGCAGTGTTTTGCTCTTCTTAAGTGGAACTGTTAACGACCCAATTTAGAGCAACGTAAACTGCACCCAGATTCCACAGTGACTTCTAAATCCGTATACCATTAATGATAATCTGTAATTAATAGCCGCAATCAAAGGGAATAATGGTTCAGTAATTAGAAATTTAGGATTAAAGTATTAGCATATAAAAAAGGCCTCTTAAAACCCTCTTCTTCCACGAGATGACTCTGATCCCGTGAAAGAAAACAATTTTTAACTGATATGACCTTAGCAGAAAACTAAGCTACTAAAAATATTGCGGTGACCCTGACTTGTGTAGGTCGTTAGACTGCTGCCAAAACACCTCAAGGTATTTTAAAAGTTTGCGGATACTTGGTACACAACAATCACGTAATTTTCTGATGATATTGCCTGTCGATATTCCAGACCAAATCTAAAGAACGGTATGTTTGAAAATAAGCTTTAATGTCCCTGACAGGCCTCTTGGGGTGGGTATTACCGGTATCCCGTAAGTGCAGCAAGCCGCAGGGACTGCCCACCTTTGAGCCAAAAAGCTTTGCTGGTGTATTCTTAGCAAATAGAGCAGACCTACAAGATAAAGTAAGGCAGAGGTGTCAGATGCACGTAGTGCGCTTGGCTTCCTACCTTGCAATCACAAGCAGGGCATTGGGATTCTTTCTGATGATGCAGCACCGTAAATGGACTTAATCTTTCAATTTATCTCTAGCTCTCGGGAGCTTGAAGCATTTAGGCGGACTCCTGGGCAGACGTTGCATACGTGCTGATGAAAGTGCCGGTAGCAGCGATGAGGTGCTCTGATAGATGGAATAGGCTGCAGTATAAATGAAGTTCCTAACAATCTCCAGCCCTGCGCTAAATTAAATCATCCTGTTGCATGTCTCTACTTTTGAAGACGAAAATTCACGTATTGTGTATTTGAAATCCACAGGGCTTAAAATGTTCCTTGGTGTTGAAAATTTCCCTGTCTAACGCCAATTATTAACCTACCCTAGGCTATCAGTAATGATATGCTATGGATACATGATGGATGTGCCTGAGAGTTTTACGTTCGAAGAGCGTGAACAAAATGAGCCATTTGAAAGTTATTAGCGTCACTCAGTATCATCTCTGCCCTGTCTGCGTGGAGCAGCCTGAAGAGCTCCTTGGCCAGCAGAAAGTGGGTTTTCTGACACTGCGATGACAACAGTTGTGAACCCTGCAGGAATTGTCTGGGAAGCTCCATCTCTTGGATCTGCCTATGCAAGGATTTGGCAGACCAAGCTTTGCTTTTACTTTTTCAGCTGTAACCAGGTGGAGCAAAGCGAACTAGTTCATGCTAAGATTTGAAGGAGAAATGCCATCATGCAACATTTCATCTCACTTAGCAGATAGATCTCCAGTTAAGGTCTGTTCCGTGGCTGATTTTATTGCACATCATTTGTAGGCTCTTCTCTTTCAAAATACCCGAAGTAGCAGTGGAAAGGCCAGCAGCTCACCTGAACATGGAAGATTGAGTCTCTTTGCAGGAGTGTATATTTAACATGGACTGCTAAAATGATACTTAACATATCTTTTACACATCATTGTGCACTGAAATTGCTGTATTTATAACTAATCAACGGAAGGTTTGTCACTGACCTGTTGCCTACAATTAAAGGGAATATGTTCTCCTTGAGAGACACCTGCCTTTCTTGAGGAGCAGAAACACTCTCAACAATTTCCCCTCTTCAGGCAGTTTTGCCTCTTTCAACTGATTGAAGTATTTCTGATTCCTGCCTCCTTTTGAAACCCAAGAATTGTGTAATGCAGACGCGTCTACCGACACGCGGAGGTGCTGATGTCACGAACATAAAAGCCTCGCACGCTTTCAAGGTGTGAGCAAAAATTGAGGTCTGTAGTATGGAAATTTGGGGCTGGTGCCAATTTTTTAAACAGACAAGAAAATTAGCAAGTAACAGATAGTCTCCATTACAGGCTGCAGAAAGTATGTCTAGATTTCCTTCGGCACCTCCCGGCTGGGCTGTCGATAGGCTGGTGACTGACTGATTGCAAAACGTAATACCTTGGGAGATCAGTTTAAAACGTGTGGGGAACGCACAAAGGGTCGGTGGAACTGAAAACGCAAAAGGCAGAAAAGGAAGATGAAGGAGATATGCCCGAGAAGAAAAACAGCCTTGAGGCGTATCTGTGGGAAGATCCTGGAAGAGATCAGTCAGGTAGGAACTAGACAGAGAGAAAGATGAAGCGTCGGTCTGGAATGTGCGGAAAAGCAAAAAATACTGAGCACTTAGTGTAATGAGGTTTTGTTCAAAGTCTCTATAACTTTATCTGTGATTCTTGTTTTCTTCATGTTATGTCCAAGTAGGATAGCTGAATAGTCTATTTTCTGAAGTTTTTTAGGCACCTCTTCAAGGGACGTTGATGTTTCTGGTGGATCTGGCGCTGGAAAATGTTTATTGGTGATTTGGCAGAAATAGTTGTGCCCAAATCTCCTGTTAATTTGTCCTGTCTTGACCCCCCTGACAGCGTGGGATCGCTCCCTGTTTGTGCCTGTAGTAACGTCTTGCCCAATCTTGTTTTCAGTGTCTCATGAAATTGGGGTTTTATCACTTCCTTAGGCAAATTCCTTCACAGGATAACAAATCGCGCTTGGGGTAGGCTTTCTGCACAACTTCAGAAAGAGATTTGGAAGTGCAAGACTTTATTTAGTTTAAACATTCATTTTACACAGATTATCTCATTACTCAGACTTATAACTGGTTGCTTACTCTGAATACCTGGTTGCTTTTTTTGTTATTTTGGGTGTTCTGCAGTGAGATCTGAATGGCCTATGTTCCAGTCGCATTCGTATTTGTATCGGCAAAAAATTACTTAGTCATGATTCTAATATAACTATATAATTAGGGCATAGAATTAGGATATAGAATGCCCCACTGGTGTGATATGGAGCAAGACAGGATGCCCATTAAGAAGACATTTTGATTCTTTTTTCTTAGTTGTATTTTGCTTTCTGCTTTTTTTTCCTCTATAGCACGTTTATTCCCCATTAAAATCTCCAGTTGTTTCTGGGTTCAGCATCATCTCGGTTATCTGCCTCCTTCCTCTTTCAACTTATATTCTCTTTACTTTTGCGTCACAGATGCGTCACACGGAGGTATTAATTCACCTGGGCATGGAGCCTGGATCTTCTTTTCGATGAGGCTGCCCCATCCTTTTGAAGGGTCTGTCCCTGCGACGGCGCAAACCCCGAGCGGTTGGTTCTGGTGAGAAAATGAGCCGGCAGCGTGCGCCCCTGATAACAACCAGCTCTGTAGTTTTTCTTCAGAGGCAGATTTTTGTAAACACTGTTGAAGTTTATTTAGTCACAAAGGCTTTTAAGAGGACTGACTTATGTGAAATTCACACTTACACAATATGGTAATAAAATCAGGTATTAGCCAACTTCTCTGTGTATTTGAATACACTCTACCTGGCTTTTCACAGGGGTTATAATTGTCTGTTGTGATTTCTCATTAAATTAAGACCAAGACTTCTTAATAGTGACAGAGATTTTAACACATACTTATCTTTCCATTATTAAGGACAAGAATTGTCATTCATCTGGAATGATTTCATCTATAAATACAATCTTAACGGGGTAATGGTTCTCTCTGCTAATCACATTTCTCAGGTTGATTTTTTGCAAATTTTATTGCTCAAATCGATAAAGCAGGAGGGCATTTTTGACAACTAAGAATTAATTTCTAAACTCCTTATTTAAAATCCAATTGCAATATTAGAGCAGAATTATTATTTTTTTTTTTTTTTTAATGACAAGTGGACAAGCCTGTGCCTCAAATGCAAGTCGTTGTGTGTAAATCCCATAGATGGGATTTACATGCTGAAGGGAGCAATTGGTTAGGGGGAATTTAGAAGTCGGGTCGGCAAGTGAAGTGAGCGGATGGGCGACTGCCAAGTGGAGTGACGGGTGCCGAGTCCTGCTCCCGGGGCTCCTCCAGGTTGTGGGTGGAGTAGCTGTAGGTGTCTTGATTTGGCGTGACCTTCTTGGTGCTCCAGCTCTTGGACTCACTAGCACACAGTAGGTCAATTTATAGGTACAGAGACATAAATAATTTTTCAATGAGTCCTTTCCATCTTAACATAATCAGTGGGAAACTAAACCTTCCAACGGAGCACACTTCGTATTTGACCTGAGGGTTATAACATAGTTTTTGTAGAGAGAGGTTTTGCTGCTCTCACTTTCCTGCACAGCAATCCCAAGTCATCGCATTTTAGAAATAAAATCTATGCATGTGTTCTGGGCTTCTTTTCTGGCATGCTTTTGTTTTCTGCATTAACTTTGATTCGGTGGTATGTTCCCATGCTGTGTAGCTGCACCGCGTGTTCCTTTCAATCAAATAAAACGTTTACGAAGGGCACGGTAATGCCTTCCTCTTAAATCAGAGCTTTAATTCAGGAATATCAGAAAATTACCCGTCACCAACCCGGAGAATAAATAGTAAAGTTTAGTCTTCTGATGTGGTTTCTTCCATAGATGAAATGATGGATGTCTGCTCTGTGACATTCATGGTCACGTTTTCAAAGCCTGTTTACAAAATCATTACTATGAACACTCTAGAGTTTTAAGTAGCAAAACACTGTTTCTGTTCATAATATTCTTAGTGGTTTTTCTCTCATTTGGGGTAATATGTGTTGACTATTTGCAGAATACAGTTCATTCGTGGGCTCTTAATACTAGAATATTTCCAGGTGAGCAAAAGTAATATTACCTACAGAAAATACATCGCTGAGCGCGAAACTTGAATGTGTGAGCAAAGTGAATGACATAAGCCGTTGCTCATGGGTTTGAGTGGTGAGTGGACATAAGAGATGAACCTGCTGGGTCTCAACAGGAGGTGTGAGAGGCAGCGGCACCTCAGATTCCTCTCTCGGAGGGGTTTTATCACAGGATCACAGGAGCTGCCCCATTTAGGGGGTAAGAGGGATGGAAGGGCAAGAGGCCAGGGGAGTCACAGGAGATTGATCATCCCAGCCTCAAGTCTTGGTCTCTATTTGTCCCCTACTCCACATCTCAGCTTTAGCCTCAAGGAAATGTGACCACAATGTCCTTAGGTCATCATGAAGGTGATACTAGCACTGGATCCGTTTTGTTTTCCTTAAGCCTTGAAAGTCTTCTGGCCACGTGGTCCCTGACATTTGGGTTAGGTAAGAAGCTCAGCTGTGACAAAGTAAAGGGCAAGGAGGGATGGACCCAGTGGACCAAAAATCTCAGGTTGTGCAAGCAGGTGTCAGTGCTGACTTCAGAGTGATGCCATTTAACGTGGGCTCAGGATCCGTCCCCATCAACGGGTTTCTGCTCTGCGTATCTGCGCGGGCCAGGGGCCGTGTTTGAAGGTGAGTTATAATGCCTTCAAATTCCGTGTTTACACTGGAAATACTTGACAGAGTCTTAAATAAGCAGTGCTACCAGGTGGGCTTTTAGGAAAGGCGGTATTTATAAGAAGTGTAGTGGCTGTATCTGAACTTAACTGCTTCATGCATTTGTATGACTTTGCGTTTCCAGTTTTCTTGTGATTTTTTTAATGAAGTAGTCGCCAAGTGCTCAGATAAGGCAGAATGTCTTTGCATATCCTTGCGTCCTCACAGTTTTATGAGTAACATTGCTTTGCAGTTAAAAGCCATCTAGGAACAAGCTAAAGGGATGGTGTCAAAATAGAATGATGCACTTCAAAGTATTCCCGTTCCCAGCTGGGATCCCACTGAGGCTCAGCATCCCGACTCGCTGTGCAGTGATGGGGCTGAGAGCACCCGACACCGAGGCTAAGGGGACTGGTTAGCTCAGTCAGTTGAGCGTGACGCTAACAACACCAAGGTCGTGGGTTTGATTCCCGTTCAGTCCCCATGTGTTGCCTGATCTAGTCGAGAGGTGGCATCCCTGGCGGCAGGGAGGCTGGATTAAAATGATCTCTAAGGTCCCTTCCAGCCTAGGCCATTCTATGATATGATATGATCCAGCCATGACGCAGGGTGTTCATTTATAGTGAGTCCTTTTGGCACTGACGCGTTGAGCACTGCTTGGTTTTGTTTCAACTTCAGTCCCGCATTCGGTGCCGTAGCGCTCCTGGCTGGCATCGCTCTCCTCCTTTCCGAGGCCAAGTTTCCTGGGGCTGGGCAGACACAGGGAGTTAGGAGGTGCACTGTATTTCTGTGCCATGTAATGTGTGTGCGCACCCCTTCTTCCCACCCTTCCCACTATCGCTCACTAAAACTCTTATGTATGGAACCGGTTGCCTGGGGAGGTTGGGGATGCTCCATCCCTGGAAGGGTTCAAGGCCAGGCTGGATGGAGCCTTGAGCAGCCTGATCTAGTGGGAGATGTCCCTAACATGGCAGGGGGTTGGAACTAAATGATCTCTGAGGTCCCTTCCAACCCAAATCATCTATGAGTCTATATGTGTCAGTCCCTGGGGGGTTGACTCGGAGAGATCGCCTTCCAATCCTTCCCAGATGCCTGAAGAGCCTTGTAAGGCACACGTGGAAGGGAACAGGAATTCCCCTGGCACTGGGTGACAATGAGTTGACGGTGCTGAGCGTGGTTCCACAGAGACCCTCAGGGAGCCCAACGAGCATCTCGCCATGGACCCTGTGCCCGGTCACCACAGCCTGTGGGGATGGGACAAGCGCTACGGCAGCAGTTACGCACCAGAGTCCTCGCGGGAGTGGTTGATGAAATCATTGATGTTCAGATACGGGGACTTGTTCTGCCATGACCTGTAGCTGAGGCTGGAAGTGTACTGGCAGTTCCCTTAACACCACCCTCCTAATGTTTGCACGTTAAAAAAAAAGGTAGAAATACAAGTGAAGGCTAAAGTCACCGTTCAGCTTTTTCTTTAAAAGGAAAAAGCATCGTAGCAGTGAGAAGGTGCCACTGATATTCAGATCAGTCTTTCCAGCCCATGTCTACGTGAGTTGTAGGAGGATTTTTCATACGAGTAGCCCTGTTAACTTCAGTGCGTAAACCCTGTCTCTTCTTGTGCGCGTGGGTTTGCAGGTTTAAAATCGCTTGTAAATGTTAATAGATAACACATTCAGCAGCCTCGCAGCGTTTGTGTTTTTCTTCGCTGTAGCACTGCGTTCTACCTCTATAAAACTTGTGGAGAGGTTTTTAAGGTGGGCCAAATACATCTCAAAGATCAGTTGCTTAATTAATACAAGGCCTCTCAGTGACAGCGTTGCAAAACAAACTCCGGTGCTGGCCCCGTGCCTTTTTCCACTTTGCAGGTTCTGCTGCCCATATGTCTCAGCCTGCCAGCACAGAGTATGCATCGGGTGCATTCTAATAGCTGCTGTTCTTCAACTAATTTTATTCCTGTGGCAGCGAGTTTATAAATGCCTCTTAGTCTCCTAATAATACAGAATCAAAATATTAACAGCATCTTTTTTTTCCTGTTTTTTCCTTCCAGGAGCAAATTCATCAGTTGTCGCCGATTTCATGCCTACGTCATCATGGAACATCTCTAGTGAATTAGATAAAGGTGAGTGGATGGAAAAGAATTTAGAAATATCTGAAATCAGGTTTAAAAATCTCCGTTATTCCTCTTGACTTGGTCAAATGAAGAAGCAAAGGGGTGAGGAGGCGTTTAAGATAAACCTTGTTTGCCTTGTGATCCTTCAGCATTTAATTACTATGGTTCTGTGGATTTCTGGAGAATGCTGCTTTTGTTTCTTCTACCAGTAAAATGTTCTGCATGGTAAAAATATTTGAAGATGTGAGTTCTGTGAACCGTTTGACTTTTGTCTGGTGGGTCGTAGGACTTGAACTCAAAATTTGCAAGCATCAGGCAGTCAGTTTGCCTCGATGTGTTTTACTGCAAAATTTTGAGACTTTAAATTAGTAGAGGAAGAAAATACATTTGCAGGTGGTAATTATGCATGATTTGGAGCTCTCCGAAGGGTATGTATTGTAAAAAGAGGGATGTATTTCTCATTCCCATTCATTTTGTAAGTTATTTAAGCTTATATTAACCAATTATTTAAGCCAAATTGCTTAGCTTCCTCTGTTAGCTTCCTTGTTGCAAGGCAGCTCCTGGGTCAGTCTCACCTTTGAAATGCTTTTAAGGTAACAGTTTTGGTTAAATTTACAGTGAAGGATGTTTTTGGCCACACTGACTGCGCAGTTTGTCAACCCCTCTTTTCATTTGCTTAGGGCTTTGCCAAGCATTAACTATTTAGACTGAAATTTCCCTGTAGTGCCACAGATGGTTTTCCCACCATGGTTTTGTCTGTATTTTGTTAGCGTTTTTTTTGTGAACATATGTTCATAATGTTTTATGTTTATGCATAAATATGTTTTCTGTGCTTAAACATGAAGAAAATCCATCGTCCTGAGCACTTGAAGGCAAGGTTGGCTCTTTCTGCCTTCCCACCAGGGAAGGAGCAGGACTTTCTGGCGATCCAGGGCTTGCTGGAGAAGACAGAAGTCAAAGGGCTTGTGCTCGCTGATGGGAAAGGGAGAAAAGCACGTAGTCATTCAGCGGAGAATTCCCGATTCACAGTAAATGGCTGAAAGAAAGCATGGACAGAGTGGATCTCTTATCCCACCGCAGGGATCCATCCAGGTGCCCAAGGCAGGTCTGGGCCGTGCTGAAGCTGCGGAGAAATGACGGCGGTGGTTCCCCCAGCAGGGATGCCTGCAGCTTTGTTTGACTTTTCAAAAAATAAGAAATAAACAAGCAACTTGGAAAAGTTGATGCCACAAAGCCAAGCAATTAAAAGTTAGGAAATGCCAGAGAGAAGGCAATCGGATGGGCTTAGCTCAGGCCTCTTAAATATCCTTGGCAGGCAACCTTGATGAAGCTACAGGGTGGATTTTTCTCTAGGCTGATCGCAGGAGAAGACAGGCTCACGCTTTGTTGAAGTGGTGAAAATATTTTTGTGCAAACAGTCATAAGTGATATAGCCTTGGTTTTCCACTGTGAGCCCAGGGGTTAGATCGATTGCTGTATGTTGCAGGGAAGGCTATGTGCCTCCAGCCAAACCCAAGATAGAGGGGAAGGCACAGAAGAGATACCGAATATAATGTAATTTTACAGTAAATTTTATCTGATCTGTGCTGAAAGATAGCCCCCGGTAACTTCTTTATTGTGAATCGTAATGGGAGGTTTTGCATAGACTAGCTTCTTGCGACCAGAGTGATCTTTTAACCTGTATTTTCGTTAGGCTTCCTCTCAGCTGGTAATCCGAATTTTTTTTTTCAGCAGCATGCACCATAGGTAGGCACTCTCCAAAGCCTTGGTTTGATTGGCTTAGCTAGGAAACAGAGAGAAGTGCCTGGTGGCAGCATGGACCAGCCCGGGTTCAGGTGTCCCACCCGGGCTCTGTCAGAAAGCAGCAGCTCCAGAGCTGGCGGAGGTAAAACTTGAGGCAAATGCCACCGTCCTGGATATTGAGTCACCTTATTGCTCAAAGCCAAGCTTACACTTTCTGTTCCCGTGCGGAGCCTGGCCTCTACATTAGTAATTAAATCATTTCCCGCGTTATTTCCAGGGCACCTGTTCCTGAGCTATATTGTCAGAAACAGGTAAAATGAAGTTACACGCTTCTAATCCACCTGGAATGCGGCAATTACCACTGGGCTGAGCTGAATCCTGCATTCCTGGGGGATTACCGGCCCCTTCGGCTCGAGCTGATTAGCATTTAGACTGCTGTAAGCTTACACACCTAAACACGGATTTACATATGTGATTAAAATGCATTTGCTGCCCAAAGAGCTTAGTCAGAGGGGTGGGTTCTCCCAGCAAAGCGAGGCGCGCGTTTTTTCTTGTCCGATAGAGAAGCAGGGGCTTTCATGTGGGAGCTGCTGGTTCTGCTGAAGGTCTTTGAAACTCTGGCTTGTACGAAGCCAAACGTTCGGCGGCGCGTGCTGACTTGGGGAGCCGAAACCTCAGAGGAGAAAATTAGGCACACACTTAGTTTCCATTTCTTTTGCAAACAAGCATCTCAAGAAATCAACATCCCGTTGTCTCCGCTGCAGCCGACCGTGAGGTCACGCAGGCGTCTCACTAAAACTCATTTTAAAGCCTATTAAGTTCACCACATGAAAGTGATTTCCAGCCGAATTTCCTGGTTAAATGGCTGTCCGCTTTCAGTGCCTCTGACTCTTACCTGTTGCCTTTTGGAAATGAGCATCCCTCCCTCCAGTATGTCTCCTGTGTTTGGGAAGGAGGAACGACTCGTGGCCTTGCTAAACGATAGTCTGCATTTTGAAATGCTTACTTAATATGGTGCTTTCCCCAGCTCGGTGAGTTCTGCGGTGATTATCTTACAACTGAGCCTTATTCAGGTTTCAATTTCTATCAAATAAGCTAAATCGACAGCATTAAACAGTTGCCTGTTTATTCTTTTTAACAGGAAATGAATTTAAAAGAGACGCAGCCACCCGTGAAGAGCTGTTGAAAGCAACGATTGATAGGAGGGAGGAGGTGGTTTCTCACCAAAACCTTAAAAAAACAAACAAACCTTGCATAAAAAAAAAATAATCACTTTCCAAATGGGAGAAAATTTAGCTATGAGCATTTCTCTCTCTTTTTCCGACTGGTAAATATGGCACGCAGAGGGAACGCCATGAGGGAAATAGAGAAATGAAAACACGATCCAATAAATATTTAATTATAGAAGTAGAAATAAGTGAACTTTGGGGAGAAAGGGGCCTCTGGCAGTAGGAGAAGGCCCATCTCAGGGGGCCAGTGACAGGATGCAAAGCTTCTCACCCCCAAGTGGCTCGCTGAGATTGCCCTTCCACCGTAGGACAAGCTCCTGCTTCAGCTCTTTGTTCGAGGAAGCTTCTGCTTTACCACGAGCTCTTCTTTGCCCTGCTCCTTATTTAAAAAGGCGAAGAGCCCTTTCATTCAGCTCCTTCTTTTCCACAGAACTGCTTGTGGAAGGGTAGGCTTTTCCCACTGTCAGATGTTGGTTTATTTACAAAGGAATAGATAGGCCTGTGTTTGAATGAGAGCCTATTCACATCTGGTACAGTAAAGGAATTGTTTGGGAACTCTTCATCCTTGGACAAAGATAATATTGGAATCCTTGCCAAGAAAGAGTCGGCTTTGAAATATTGCTTTCCTTTACATGTGAGTAGGATTCAGCTTCAGTGGGCGTTCCCTGGAACAGGATTCTCTACAGGACTGATAAGAGAATGGTGCTGTCACTGTCGCTTCCCCTGACCAGGTCCTCCCCGGTCCCCCTGTGCCCACCTGCAGCATCCTCAGGAGCCCATTCCATCGTGGCAGCCCCCTGAGCGTGCACAAGGACATGTCCTGGCCATGGTTGAGGCAGAGCTGAGGATGCTGGTGCTGGCTGCAGTTACCTCCTTGCTGGTACCTCCTCCTCCCCAGAGCTCTTCACTTGGTCCTTCAGTTTCCAAAGAAAACCTATTAGTGTGAGTTTTTGCAGATGCTATTTTCTTTTCCCTTTTTGTGGCTTATCAGCTTTGGCAAGCAAGTATAAAACATTAAAATGATTCAGGCTTTGGGAACTGTTTTCATTTCCAGACAAACGTGATCCCAGGCTGCCCGCCGCCGCTCCCCACCTCTTGGTGAGGCACAGACCTTGCGGTCACTGCTGCGGCGGCACTGAGCAGTCCTGTGGTGCTCCAGGTGCTATCTGGAAAGCAAATCTTCCTTGGAGAGCAGAGGATTTTATGAAATGCGCCCCATATCAGTCAGTGTTTTAAGGTTAGGCTGGGATTTATCCTCAGGTATTCAAAGGGTCGCTAACTGGTTGAAGGGAAGAAGTCAGAGAGTTGTGGTCAGTGGGGTAGAGTCCAGTTGGCAGCCTGTGTCTAGTGGGGTCCCTCAGGGGTCAGTGCTGGGGCCGGTGCTGTTCAATATATTCATCAATGACCTGGATGTGGGACTGGAGAGCACTGTCAGCAAGTTTGCTGATGACATTAAACTGGGAGGTGTGGCTGACACACCAGCAGACTGTGCTGCCA
>NW_009734295.1:825-4489 GCF_000703405.1 Apaloderma vittatum | reverse complement strand
CGCTGGCGTGGGGGGGAATGACGGCGCCTGAAAGAGTTGGCTTGTTTTAGTTAGAAAAAATCCAGTCTCGCTGCCCGGAAGGATGGGCATCTGGAAGCTCAAACTCCCAGGCGGCAACTTAAGCGGCTTTTCCAGTGCTCGGTGTCTTCAGGGAGTCAAAAAAACCCGTGTTCGTCGCACTTAGGAAGACTTAACCTTTCGTCAGCCCAGGAATAATGCTTATTAAAGACCCGGCTGCTGTCTCACTGAAAGGAGGAGGTTAAAAAGAAACTTCAAAATATTCAGAAAGAAACATTTTATAAAAGGAAAACACAGGCCAGAGGTCTCAAGGGCGAGGTGGTTGGAAGTGACTGTTTGAAAAATGAGTTAAAAGCAGCTGGTCCTTCCTGGGAGCGTGGGCTGTGCTGCCATCCTCCTCCAGCCCACCCTCGCCATCCCGCTGGCGGACGCTGCTGCCAAGGACAAAACAAAGCCCCTTACCCCCCAGTTCAACTTTGACCTCGCTGTGCAGAATTGAAATCTCATCAAGATGGACAAGTCGATTGCAAAGAGTTAATTCCTCCCCTCCCCTTCTCCTCCCCTCTGCTTTTTAGTCCTTTTCTTTCCAATTGGCCTGGTTTGCTGCTGAGAAATTGGGAAAACAAACAGAAAATAAGACCTCGGCCTTGTGGGTGCTGCTGGCTGGAGGATGACGCAGGCAACCCCGCGCCGCTGCAGCCTGGGCAAGGGTGCAGAATCAGGGCTTTATCTTCTTCCTCTTACATCTGCGGCTCCGCACTTTGCTGTCAGGTTTCATTTCTTGGTTTTGGAGCATCTCCAGAGAGGTTGGTTTTAGGGAAGCCCATGAGGCTGCAGAGGGGCTGTTTGGGAGTGCAGAGATGAAATGTGAGCGATGAACCCTGTGGCAAGTGAGTGTTGCCAGCCGGTGGCACCGAACCCCAGCTTTGCCTGTGTGCCGGGCACCTCGGTGTGCTCTGAAAAAGGCTGCAGCTTTGGCACCAGCTACTTAACCAGGGGCACCTCCCTGTGCCTGCTCTGGCTTTTTTTTACGTCTCCTGATGGACATTGCTGCTTGTTTTCCCATGACAGGAGCAAGGTTTTACACCCATGCAGGCAGAGGGTGGCAAGGTGGGGGTCACCATCCTGCTGCTGATGGCAGCGACTGCTGTGGAAGAACCATTAACCCTCATTTTCTCAGAGGAGAGAACTTTTTTTTTCCTAATAGAATCTATAAAAGGTTTGTCCTCTTATCATCTTTTGTACTTGAATTTGCATTTAGAAACAGTTTTGGGGTCTTGCGAGAGTTAGGGTTGCTTTATCCTTTTAATGGAAAACAGAAAACCCCCAACCAACCAAGAACTACCTCACCAAATTTCGAGCAACTTTAATGGCAACTTTCTAAGCATCCACTGTTTCTTCTCGAACTAAAACTTTTTTCATGGTTTCCTCGGCTAGTTTGCAGCCAAGCATTGGTGCAGCTTGTCGAGTCGGAATATGGATGAAATGCTAACGTCCTGGTGAGCTCAGGCTTCTGCTCTGTATGGCAGCTCCCAGTTGTAGCCCAGCTGCCCGCTGTGTTGGTGCTGGGCTGGTGGGACCCGGGGAGGGAGGAAGGCTCGGGCAGAGGATGCTTTGAATGCCTTTGCAAAGAAGCTGAGTGTCGGCCGGCTTTGGAGAGAAAGATGTCCTTACCCTAGGCAAAATAACACATAGTCAAACTTTTAAACGGAGTTTTAAGAGGCTGAAATAAGTGAAAGCTTGCTTTGATCTCCTCAAATCTTGTCTGTTCTATGAGGCAGCCACCTGTTAACTAATAGATGGGGGGAGGGAAAGAACGTGCCTTTGCTGATGTGATCTTACCCTTAAGCGGGAAGCTGTGGGTGCAGCTTTGCTCCTCACACAACCTGGCTCGTGGCACTGCCCTCTTTTGCCACCCAGACAAATGCATTTTTCATTTATTATATAATGGGCGAGCGTGACTGACATGGCCAGACGGGTGTCAGAGCAAACCTCCAACCGAAAGGCTCTTCTAAGCTCCCGGAGAGGGAGGGCGACGCAGCTGAACGGCTTCCCCTCTCTTTGCCAAATCCAGCCCGGTCCCTGCCAAGAAGCAGCGACGTGGGGGCTCGGGAGAGCAGGCGGGTGGTGACGGGTGCCCGGGATGCTGCTCGCAGGGCTCGGGCGTAAGTGAAAGCAGATGTGGGATCTTTGGGCAGGCCAAGGAGCATCACCGGAGCCGCTCAGACTGGGCGTCTCGGAGGAGGCTGTGAAGTTGAGGCCAGATGTACTTAGGCGCCTAACTCCTATTGAAGTCGGTGGGATCTGGGCTTTGGAAGCGGAGGCTGTGCCAGACCATGGACTGAAAGGCTCCTGACCGTTTCAGGCCAAGCTGAGGATTATTGTTTGCCTACGAGCGGGCTGCCAGGAGCTGTTTCGGACACGGCGCCTGTGCGAAGCCTCTCCTCGCGGGCGCTGCGGGGAGTCTGCGGCGCGGAGGGGCCTCTCGGTTGTGGTACCCCGGCCAAGAGCATCGATGCATCCTTCTGGGCTGAAACCGTCCCCGAGATTTAAGTAGGGCAGGCAGAGGGGGGGTTCTACTCACTGTCTGTTCTGCTGGAAAAGCAAGGCTTGCGCAAACCTGCGTTCACCGATGGCTGTGCAGGGCGGCGCGGTGCCCCTCTCGCCTATGTTTTGTGGCTTTTTTTTTTGTGGAGTGTGGCGGATGCTTAGGGATGTAGGAGGATGGCTCCGGCACTTCCATCTTGTTCGCTTCCTTGGCCTCTCACCCTGGTCTCGTGCCCGAGCTCATCTGCCCCGATGCAACGTGGACGATGCTCGGAGGAGGAGCTGCTCCATGGGAAGGGGAAAAGTTGAGCCCTGGTATTGTTTCATGGCTGGCATGGTTCAGAGCACACGGCTTTCAGGGGAAGGGTAACTGCTGGGTGCCAGCGTGGGTGTGGAGGGTGTCGAGATGGTGCAACTGACCCCAGGGAAAGCAGAGGTCATGGAAATAGAGGCAGAGAGAGCGAGCCCAGGGCTTTCACATGAGCATCCATCACTTCTGCAGCTGGGTCAGGAGGTGGATGCAGGGCTGAAGCTGCCTCCAGCCCCTGGGTGAGGGAGAGCAGACCTGCGGCAGGGTCTGGAGCAGCAGCCCTTGCTTGGCAAGAGATGTGGAGCCCGGGATTTGGGCCACTCAGCAACACAAGCTTTCGGGAGCATCCCCAAGAGCAAGGGGAGATGGGCAGAGCTGGCTCCTGGGGAGGGATGGGGAGAGCACCTCTGCTGCAGGTAAATCCAAAGTATCGGGAGCAAAACTCCAGGCAGAACTAATCACGATGTAAATCAGCTCTGTCCTGCCTTTAGAATTCAATGCCCTTTTTAATTTTTTGTAATAAACCCTGTGCTATCCTCCGAGGACTGGGGAGGGTGAAGGGGGAGCGTGAACCTCCTGGTTTTCAGCCCGGTATATTACTAAGCAACCATGTCCTGAAATTCACAGCCCAATGGAGAGAACTTTGTTTACCAGGAAGAAAACACTTGAAAAGGGGAATCTTTGGCGGAAGCATGATGGGATTAACGCTGGGGTTTCTTTAGGCAGTTTTGTTGTTTTTCAGGGCCTGACCTTAGTGCTCTGCTTCGCTTTTGCCAAGCGACTCTTTCC
>NW_009734295.1:0-794 GCF_000703405.1 Apaloderma vittatum | reverse complement strand
TTTAGAGTGTGGTATTGTGCTGGGCTGGGAAGGGGGAGGCAAGAGCGCCAGGTTTGGCAGCGCAAATAGGAGCCTGAGATTATCTGCTTTAGAGCAGAGGGAGTCGATCATTAGATGCTGGGCTTCTGAAAATCCCGCTCTAATTAATTTTCTCCCGAATTAATTAGAGGAATTGTGAAGGGAGGCTGGGCTAGGAAGGTGCGGGGGAAGTTTTTCGGGGTGATATATAGGTTGTTGGCAGAGCAGGAATTAAATCACCTTCCTCCTGCTAGAGCTGCTCTCGGCTGTGGCCGGTGCAAGGTGCTGTGGGTGATGTGTCACCGGTGAAGCCATCCCGAGTGCCAATTCAGGGCATTTCTCCCTTTTATTGGATGTCCTTGGCACAACCCACGTTGAAATGGGATGGACGAGATTGTCAGCTCTTTGGGGCTGGCGTGGCAAGGCTGGGCTGTGCGAGGGGTACTCATCTCTGGGAGCTGCCCAGGACATGCTCCTTACCAAAGGGGCCACACGTGGAGGAGGAAATTCAGTCTCCATTTCTGTCTCCAGCAGAGGAGAGGGTTTAGGAGATGTTGGTTTCTTGGCTTTGCTGCATAACACAGGTGGAATTTTTATCTCAACTCTGCTCAGAGACAGGGGAGCAGATAGCGATGCCACAAGCCTTTAGCACACGATGGCTCGCACACGAGAGGAGGATGTAGGAGGGGGAAGCTGTGCCTTGGGGTCTCTGTGCTCAGCAGAAAGCTCTGCAGCATCACCTCCAGCTTAGCTTCCTGCATCCAACCTTCAGCTGG
>NW_009734294.1:0-24394 GCF_000703405.1 Apaloderma vittatum | reverse complement strand
TCACCCCCCCGCCGGGTTTTGCTGGCGCTGCTCTCGGCCTCCTTCCACCTCCCCGGCCTCGGGTGTCACTGCCTCCCTCCCTCCGCCCTCCGATTCCTCCCTCGGCCGGCACCCGCGCGGGTCCCTGTCCTCCCGCTGCTTACCGAGCGCTGCTTCTCGGGCATCGGTCTTGCCTCTCGCTGAGCGGCTGCGCTCCCTTCGGTGCTTTCGCTCAGACCATCTTTGTTGTGGCTTACCGAGGCAACTCCTTAGCTTTCCGTTTCTGTGGTCAGTGAGCCTGTCAGTAACGACTACGTTGCCCCTGCAGTAGCTTTTCCCTCTGGTTGTTTTCCTTCTGCTGGAGTAATACTTCTTGCTCTTCTCTTCCTGAGTGGCTTTGGTGCAACCTTGATATGAAGTTTAAGGTTGTGTTCAGGCCTGCTGATTCTTCCAATATCTGAAGTGCACTTGCTCTCTCTCATCTGGCATATTCTTTGATTGAGGATGTTGTGATCTAGCCTGAGAGAGAATGTTTTCCTCAGGAGCTTCAGCAACAGGCCCGGATGGTTTTGATACATCTTTTGTATATGAAAATGGGTGTGTCTTTACTTTGTATTCAGAAGGTGGGTCTTGGAGAACTGTTTTATTGCTATAGTTATTCTTGTCCTAAATAGAAAATCAGTTTCTGAAATGTGATAAAGAAATGTAGAAGAAGGATTAGGCCTGAGAAAGGAAAGAATGCTCAGGGAGTAATACTAACGTGCGAATTACCTCTGGCATCTGAAGTCAGCCATGACTGAATACTTCTTGTGGAACTGGGGGTGGTTTCAATGTTACATAAATTAAAAATGCTTCTGCATTTACCTCTGATATGAAAAGAGTTAATAAACTAAGATTCTCTTTCTGCAAAACTGCAATTAAAACAAGAAAGCAATGCTTTGAGTTTCTAGTTGTGTGAGGAGCAAAGATCCACTACGAGGCTTTGCTTGCAAAGGCTAGCTGCTGGAGCTGTCTGTGCTTAGCTACGTGCAAGAGTCAGCTCAGAGAGAGGATGTTTCTTGTTACTCCTAATCTGCATTTTGTACTGTAAGAGACTTTCATCTGTGGTATTGCAAACAATAGTTTCATCTTTGCAAAGCTTTAGCTTGTATTGTCTCTTGTGGCTATGGAGTGCTTTGATGTTGTAATTGAGAATACAACTGGTTGTGGATGGCAGAGCAACGTTTGGTTAGAGATCAGTAGCCCTAGAGGAATACTGTGTAAGTGTGGGTTGCTGGTATCTCCTAAACTGAATCATTGTAGCTATGAGTTTGCATAAAGGTGATTTCAAGATCGTTAATCTATGTGTGGAGTAAGGAGAAAGTGTAATTATTTTGCACCAAGTGGAATTAAGTTTGATTTTGTTAAACTGCCCTTATTTTTTGCTTTTGGAGGCTTAGTTTTTCCTTTAAGGGTTCTCAACTTGGAATTGCAAAGACAGCTAGCACAGAACTCATGAAATGCTTACTTTATTGTTCCAGATTTCTTACTCAATGAAAATTGGTGACGACATTCCACTTTCTTGTAGTGTTTTAGCGCAGTTTAATAACCACAAAAGAATTGTCAAATGAACTACAACAGCCCCATGCATTTGAAGATCTTTTCTTTATAATCCAAAGCTTATACATGCACAGTTGAAACTACTAATTTATTTAATTTATAATTGACTTGTGCACTAGTCTAAACAAGTCCAGGCGCAGGGAGGGCTCTTAACCGCTGCTGCTAGTGGGGACCCCATAGTGTCAGTACTGGCACTCCTGTCCGTGTTGCTGCTGTCTATGTGGAGCCCTTCCTCTTTTTAAAATTCCCATGACTTTTCGTGTACCTGTTCTTCAGTATTTTGCTGTGCAGTGAGTGAGATTATGTTGACAAAGGGCTTAACCACGAGGCCAAATTTTAGTTAAAAGTAAACCATATGGCTTATTTGGTGTGAAACTGAATTATAGTACCAAGATAGGCTGCTTATAACACCAAGACAGACTCCTGAAGTTTGTCGAGAACCTGTGGATATTACACGTAGAGAAGAAGGTAGGAGGGAGAGAAGAGAAAACTCTTAGTTTCCTGTGAGTTTCAATCCTATTTTCTTAAGTCCTAAGCCACTTAATGCAAAACTCTTCACAGTCATTGTGCTTGCAAATTATTTTTTTTGTAAGTACTGTCCAGAACTTGCTGCTCCTCTTTTAGACAAGGTTACTGCTTTATATTTCACTGGCTCCACAAAGTTTTAATATATTTACATGTTACTAGCTATTTCTACTGCATCACAAAGCTAAGCAGGGCAAATCCAGATGTGGTGTAGCATGTAGAAGCAATGTTAAATACACCGGGCCTGTAAGAGCTGGGTCTGTACTGTCCTCTAATACTGCTTTCAAGCAAGTAGTGCTTTTCTTGAATGACCGTGTATTAGTCTCAAACATAGAGAACATGCTTGTAGGAAGTAACAAATACGCTTAAATAGTTGATCAGAATGCTGTGTGGGTGAATTGCATGTTCTGGAAAATAATGTAGACATCTGCCATCTAATCAGTTCTTAGGACATCAGCACAGGTTAATACCATTACCAGGAAAGGATTGTTTTAACTTTGATTGAAAAATGGAAGTAATTTTCAAGGCTGAGAACTAATAACTTTAGTTTTGAACATTAATTTATATTTATATTATGCTTTATGCTGATAATAAAATGGAGAAGAATTAAGATGCAGTGTGAAATAAACTGCTTTTAAGTAAACCTGTGTATTTGAGTGGGTGTCTCTTTGTGTCTTTGCTACAACTAATGCAGAGGAACTGCTCATTCTTTGTTGGGCCTAGGTTTTCACATGTGTTTGATTTTATGCTATCTGAGTCACATAAGTTGAAGTTATATTTCCATGAAACTTTCCTCCTGCTGCTTGTTGGCAAGGCTTTGTTTATCAAGGATGTGAACTGTTGTGTTTCTCCAGTAGATGGAGTGTAATCTACATGGAGTTACAGAGGTTACTGGTATCCTACCCCTCTTACTCCTAATTTAGAGGGTCAGTGCTGATACAGTGCTTATTTCTTGCTGGAATATTTCTGTCTGCAAAGATTTGCATCTGACTCCCATTACGTTGAGGCAACACTTCTGTTCAAGGCAGGAGGCCGCTTAAAATCTTAGGTTAATGTTACTTGGCACGAGTTATGGAGGTGGAACATGAATGTATTTTGCATACTAGCAAACTACTTTAACCTTATGAGCTCCTTTGTGTAAAATAAAGACTCATAAATACGTTACAAAAACATGATCTTAAACAATAGCCTTTGCTTCAAATTTAAGTCCTGACTTGGAATAAATTATCAGTCCCCATCCCAGTACATGACCTTGAAATCAAAATTAATTCTGTTCCTTTGATGTGGTGAATATAGGCCGCTGCTTGAGGCAGATCTTATGTTCATAGAACTTCTGTAGGTAATTTTAGAACAATATATACATATTGGAAAAAAGCTACAAGTAGTTAAAAAGTTATTCAGAGTTATTTTAAACTCTTATTTCTATCTTCTTCACTCTACTGTTGTACTCTGCAGTGAGGAAGATGATGACCTTCAATATGTGAATCATAATTATGAAATACCACAGCAAAAACTTTTGAAGAAGATATGTAACAAGGTGAAATGGACTCGTGACGAGGTAATACTTTTTTTAGCTCCTTCCTATATGATATTGATAGCGCATGAAATATGTTATTGTTTAGTATTGTATTGTGACAGCACATAATGTTTATTGGCTGAGGTTATTTCTTAACAGGATGAGAGGCTAAAGAAGCTGGTGGAACAAAATGGCACAGAGGATTGGGCTTTCATTGCTAGCCATCTACAAGTAAGTTCAATCTCTGTTTCAGTTAAGTTCTCTTTTAATATTTAGTTTGGCCACATGTCTGGTTTGGAAGTGAGGCAAAACAGAAATCGGAAATGCATAATGCTAAAAAATATTTTAAAGGATGATTGTAAACTGTACTTGAGATCTAGCTCAGACTTTACAAAACTTTATAATTTCAGACTGGGGCTCAAATGATGGTCTGAAATGATGAAGAATAATTGATGCCTTCTGTCCATGCTTGTTATTTGCTTTCATTCTGGAATATATTCCTGTTTCCTATTGGTTGCATCAATTGTGGTTACATGTACAGTTCACAGGTTGCTCCTGAAGAAGTTAGGAGAGTGGGTTAGATCTGAAAAAGTGCTTGAGAGGAGCAGAATCAATTTCTTGAACATCTTAGGCAAAGGAGGTGAGGGAGGTGTGTTGATAGGTTTTCGGGGTTTGTTTTTACAGTGATGCCTGCTTCCCCAACATATGTAAATCTTCCCACACAATGATATCCTCAGTTGCTATGAATGGAACCTTAGCAAGTTTCTTAGAAGTTTCCTACTGACACATAAAATTCCTTGTTCCAGTGGTCAGGTGGAATGAATAAAAGAGCTCTTGGTTCAAACATTAAATCACTCTCAGCTCTTTGATCTGTAGTAGTAGAAAATACCTACAATTAGAATGGATTATGTTTGTTTCTCTGCTCATTAAATATTGTAAAATGCTTACTATAAGAGCATGGCTAGAATCTAATGCTGAAATGCTAGCTAGAAGTTTTATTTCTAACATTTGAAAAGTGAATGCCAAAGTTATACCTCCCTGCCTTTGTGGTTCTTATAATATTGAGTGGGATGATACAGTTGCATTAAATTCTGATGTAACTAGGTAAAAATAGACTTGAATTTTATGTGCTGAACAACTGTAACTTTTCATGGTTCTTATAATATTTGTGCAACTGTGGTGCTTCTGTTTTCGTTTTTTTTTAAGGTGGCAAAATATAGATATTGGGGAACAAACTCAGCTTCTAAATTTAAGGATTGCATAAGCAAATCACTATTTCTTACATGTACCTTATCCCCTTACCAAAAAAAAAGTGAAATAAGGGAATGAAAGAGGAGAAGAAGATAATATCAAAAAGCTTTTTGTATTAAGCTGCTTAAAAATACAATGTTTGATACTGATCTGCAGCAGGAGTGTGGAGTTGCATTTACCAGACGTAACAATTTATTAGAAAGTTCTCCAGCTGAAAACAAATGCTTCTGGAGACAAAAAGTTATTGTTCAGCTGTACCCAAGTGAGACTGAAAAAGGGCTCCCCAGCTATTATAGGAAACATGCATAGAGGACCAGGTTGCCCATTATAGAACTGTTGGTGTTGGAAGGAACGCCTTGAGGTCATCTAGTCCAAGCCCCATGTTCAAACAAGGTAGCTAGAGCAGACCACCCAGGACTGCGTCCATTTGGGTTTTGAATATCTTCATGGACGGAGACTCCACAGCCTCTCTGGGTGATCTACTGCAGTGTTCTAATTACAGATCTGAACAATAGAGGCTGGCATAGTTAGCACGTACCTTGTTACTGATGGTCTTTTTGCTAGAAAAAACCAACCGTGTCTTGAGTTACTGGCATATAAACACACTCAGACTGTCATGTTTTCATTACCTGTACAGTATTTCACTATTGGGGTGGACACTAGTAAACCTTCCCTCTATCGTACTAAAAAAAATTAAGATGGCTTAAAGGTGACCCTCAAAAGAAGAAATGCAGCTTATATTCTCTTTCCATTTATTGTGTCTAAGGCAGTCCTGAAACAATTTTATTGTTTCATCTCATCATTTGTTTTGTTCTTTACCCCCAAGTATGTCATCATTTCAGAGATGTCTGGAAGGCCAGAAGTTCAACATTTTTTTTTTTCATTGAAAATGGGAACAGCTATCCTGTATTGAGTCTTTTAGAGCTTGTCTCCACCAGGAAATGATGATGTTTTGTAACGCTCTAGTGTGCTTTTAATCATACAGGGTCTACTTGTGATTAACTCAAAGGTACTGTGATCAATGTAATTTGAGATGTAACAGTGTTTGTGGTATATTTTTTCTGGTCTTGCAGATTGCTTCTTGTTTAACTTCATCTTAGCCTGGTAATGCCTTTACTTGGTAGACAAGCTCAGCACAGCTTTGGAATTTGTGCTTGCTATCCAGCAGCTTGCACTGAAGAGAGTAAATTGTTATGTTCTGCTGTTATAAAAGGTGTGCTGAGTCTGGGGCAGGCTCTTACCTGCATATTTCTAAGGATTGGACCAACTACCCTGAGAGTTCCAAACTTGCCCACAGACAATTTTTAGCAGCTTAAGTGAAAGCTCTTTCATAACTGGGAACAATATTTCAAAAGATCCTTAGTGAAGCTGCAGAAAAGCACCATCTGTCCTGAGCAGAAAAAGTAATGTTTAATTAGTATGTGTTAGCTAAACTTGATATAAATCTGTTTTCCTTAACACTATAGTAAAGAGCTGAGAATATATTAATTTGAGACTTAGGAAAAAGATCATTCTTTTATTTTAAAGAAAAGGTGTTACCTTTAAAAATATCTTCCCTTATGTAGGTAATAATGTCAAAAGCACGTCTATCAGATAAAGTTCAGAGATGGTTTTGAGTAATAAGGGCACAAATAATTTTAAGTTTTTCCTTAAAGAAGTTCTGAATTTGATTATCAAGTAAGAACATTGAAGTAATTAGATTAGACCTTGGTACAAGGCTGGTTTTTTTTTTTTGGAGAAGAGTTTTTAATAAGCAAATGGAAAAAGAAATAATAAGGGAGAATTTAACTATTATCTTTAGAACAAAGGTCTGAATAATTATTTTAATTTGAAGTAAGCTCATAATGCTGGCTAGCTAATATTTACGGGTTTATGTATTCAAGAGCTACACTGGTCTTCTAAAACTGTTTCAGAATCGTTCGGATTTTCAGTGTCAGCATCGATGGCAGAAGGTACTAAACCCAGAATTGATTAAAGGTCCCTGGACTAAAGAAGAAGATCAAAGGGTAAAAAAACCTAGTTGATACTGTACTCTTTTACTGGAATAAAATTGGCATATGACTGCTAAGAATGTGTACTTTTTCTTGTTTCATCCCCACAAGGATAATGTCTGGTGCATCTTCTGCCATAGATAATTACATTAGGCTGTGTGAGAAGGGAAAAAAAAAAAAAGGAGCTGCTCTTAAGTAGTTGGAATGCCTGGTCTGCTCAAGGGTTTCATTTCCCGTTACTCAGACTGCTAGCTGAGCTACTCTAGCTTACCAAGTAGAGGAGATCTCTTTACAGCACTAAAGATCAAAGGTCTCATTTGCATCTTCTGTTCCTCAAACGCAACAGACTTAAGGGGGCTGGGAATAAGGGAAATGATTCTACTGCTAAAGAAGCTAGCAATGTAGGTTGTACTCCTTTTCCTCACCTCTGTTAATCCACATTGCAGCTTTTTGCCTGCAAAACCTGGGCTGCCCTGTAGGGAGCTGCACATTTAGTTTCACATACCCTATTTCAAATATTCAAAAACCTGCTTATTCCCACTGTTCAAAAAACAATTTAAGATGTTTAAAACTACTATTTCTCAATTTATGAATAAGGTCTTCATAATTAATTTTACAGTTCTCATCAATCCTTTTCTTAAAAGCTTCTAATGTATAAAAACACGTAGAAACGGGATGGAGGTTGGGAAATGGATGTATGAGGTTTTTCTTGGATGTATGTTATTAAAAAAGTCAAACCAAGCATCTTTACCAGCTTTTTTTTGTTCTTTTCCACATGTCAGCTTATACAATGGGTGACAAAAAGGAAACTTCCAAATGAATTTCTTTATCAGTAAATATTTATGTTCTAAGCACAGTGAATTTGGACTTAGTAAGCATTTTTTTGATTTCTTGAAAAATAATTTTTAAAACCCCAAGTCATTGACTGCCTCTTTAGGCCTAGTGTTTTATCAAGTTGTCTATTATAATCTTGTTCTAAAATGTCAGTTTATCAGTGTTATTAGTCTTTGATTAGGAAAATCAGGTTTTTAAATTGTAATGTACTTTCATCTCTGTTCCAGGTTATTGAATTAGTTCAGAAGTATGGTCCAAAGCGCTGGTCTCTAATCGCAAAACACCTGAAAGGAAGAATAGGCAAACAATGCAGAGAGAGGTGGCATAACCATCTCAATCCTGAGGTAAAAAAGTCTTCGTGGACAGAAGAGGAGGACAGGATAATCTATGAAGCTCACAAGCGTTTGGGAAACCGATGGGCTGAAATAGCAAAACTTCTTCCTGGAAGGTGCTTTTCAAGTCTATTTATGTTAAATATTGGAATATAGAAAGTGATGATCATGCTACTCTTTCCAGTGTAATTTGTTAGTTAGCATCTGTTGAAACTTGCGTCACAACATCTTTTTCTTGATAGATGCTGTAATTTTTTAAGATGTCTTGCATTTGATTGTGTATTCTTAAAAAGCCATAAAATCAATAAAAAGACCACTGCAGATTCTTTCGGAAATCCTCCTGATGGCTTAGAAAAAAAACTGTAGTAGAGCTGAAGAGAGTAGCTGCAAGTATTAGAACAGTTTCAGGTGGAAGAGACCTTCAAGATCGAGTCCAACCTTTGTTCTATCGCTATCAACACCAGTAAACCATGTCCCTCAGCACAACATCTACCCTTCTATTAAACGTCTCCAGGCATGGCGACTCAACCACCTCCCTGGGCAGCCTGTTCCAATGCCTGACAGCCCTTTCAGTAAAGAAATTCTTCCCAATATCCAACCTGAATAGTGGAAGAATGCCTTACATCCTGTGACTTGATATCAAAATGTCTTCACTAAACTGGATTTGGGTGTGACTTTCTTTTTGCTTCTGATCAGAAATTCTTTTCTTGTTAAACAGGACACTCAAAAAAAAAATCTTACAGCCTTCAAAAATTCAGGCCTAGGAGTCATGCATTGCAAAGCTAGTAGGTTACCATGTAGTTTGTGAATTAAGAATGAATTGTATGCATTGTTCTCCTTTTGTTTGTTTCAACTGTGATTGCCAACTTATGCTTGTGGAAAACAAAGTTTTAGTGTGTAAAGGGCTTAATGAAATACTTTTTTTTTTTTTTTTAACCTGTACTGCTAATTGAAATTCACTGATAAGCTGTTCAGGAGGTGACTGTCTGGCTGTGCCTAAGGAATGTCAGCACAGTTGGTAGGATCAGTCTTTAGAAGTGTGTCTTTAAAATGTGACATTTTGATTAAGTACACAATCCATGCATCACAGAAAATCCTTTGGAGGAAGGGAAAGGCATTCATGGATTACATTGTATTAGAATTTGAGAGGGAAAATGAATTTGTAAGGACAGAGCTATTCCTAATTTACTAACTTCTCCAAAAATAAATCCAAGGTGAGACTCTTAGCTAAAGACTGGATCTTAGACCTAGAAGATTTGTAATCTAACACTAATGGGATGAAAGCATTCTTCCTGGAGTAAAGCTTAAATGAGGAATAGGGCTTAAAGGAATTTATTTTTATCTATCTATCTCTAAGTCTAGAAATAATATTGCTAGTACTTTAGATTGTAATGCACTCCTCCTCTACTCCTGTGTTAGCGCTTGTCTAGTGTTGAAAGTAATTTCAGCCTGTTTATCAAACTGCATGCATTTTCTTTGCAAGGAAAATGATAGTGGGTACTGATCTTTTGCCATGCTGCTTTTTCCCCATACAAGATCCAGGTCACAAAGAGGTAGCTTGTTCCACAAAGCTGCACATAAAATTCAGAGCTGGGAATGCAGGCTGTCATTTTTTTTAGAAGACATGTCTTCCAATGGCAAGTGTTAGCCGCGGTGCCTGGGTTGTGCTGTGGTACAACAGGGTGGTTGCCTCAGCTTCCTGTTCTGCTACGTTTGTAGCAGAGGGTAAATGTAATGACAGAGAACACTTGGTTGTTCCAAGTATCCACGTAAAAAGGTTATCACCCATGAAAATAGCCAGACCCAAAGTTTTTTGTTTGCTACCTTTAATTTCCTACAGACTTGAAGTTTAGTAGAAGGAAGTTTGGAAAAGCATAGCTTTCTAGTAATTATGCCCAAACGCTGCTGAATAATAGAACTTTTAGTCTAAGCTGCTGGAGCTTTCTGGATTCGTGGCCTTGAATTAGCCTGCTGTACAAACTATGTAATTCATGCCGTGTATTACACTTTGAGATATGGAAACCAGTCACTGTTGTACACTTTCATTTTAGGACTGATAATTCGATTAAAAATCACTGGAATTCAACAATGCGGAGAAAGGTGGAACAGGAAGGATATCTACAAGGTGGTATAACGACTGAGAGAGATAGTTCACCCAAACTTCAGCCCCAGCCTTCTCTGACTATGGAAGACTTGCACACTCAGAATCAGTTTTACATACCTGCTCAGACACATGTAAGTTTGAAATCCAGAATAATTAATATTTCCCAGTTTCAAAGAATTCGTTGGGTTTTGGAATGAGAAACATCTGAACGAATAAAGATCTGTTGAGTGTTTTTGTGATACTATAGTAACTTAGGATTTGTAAACCCTAGTAAATAGTGTATGTACAGTAAACTAGAGATAATTTTATACCATTATTTTCCTTAGTATTTGTAAAATGATTTATGTCTTTTTAGATTCCAGCATACCAGTACACCTCACCAGAAGGCAGCTGTCTGGGGCATGCTTCAGCTTCTTCCAACTTAGTTCAGGTAAAATGTTAAAAGCCATGGTAAATACAGAGAATGTGCTATGTAATATGATGTCAACTGAAGAGTTAAAAACCCCTGTAACTTCAAGAAGCCTTAAAGTCTTTATCATTCACCTAAATTTATGTAGGCATTTTTCTTATGTGGGCTTGCTAGCTTAGTTGGTGGTTCTGAGTAGGAAAGAAGGAGCTGTCTTTATAGATCCCCAAAACACAACTGTTGTGCTTTTTTTCTGACAGAAGTATGGCTTAAAACATAGTCTACTAGTTAAATCTTTAGGTTAAAATTATGATTTTTTAGTATTACTGAAATTCTGAGAAATTTAAAGACAAGATTTTGCTACTTTATATGTGTAATAAATATAATCCTCTCTGAAAGACTCAGTTCAGATTACTTACTGTGACTTATGTCTGTGCTTTTTTGTCCTCAATAGGCTTTGGTTTTTTCTGATAAACTTTTGTCAATCAGTTGAAGATGCTCTTTTGCAGCATTCTAAATGTTGAAGTATTGAAAAGCTAGACCAAAAATTTGAATATATTTATTTCCTTTTTCTTCTTCGGGCTCACTTAAAATATATCTGAAATTCCTCATGTATTTCAGACTGGATGTAGATCTTGGTTTATAATATGACTTCCTGGAAGAAATTTTGTGAATTGAAATCAGAAAAAAATACTTTGACATGGGAAATATATATATTAGTGCTAGATATGTTTCAAGGCATTCTGCAGAGCTCTGTACCTAACCTTAAGTTTCATTCTCTGATCTCAGTAGAAGAATGCAAATCACAACAAAGCCCCTTACGGCCTTTGGTCCTCTGGATTGCCCCATACAGGAAAGCAGAAGATGCTTTCTGTTCCTTGAAGTCCTTCTTAAAATGGGGAATATAACTAGTTTTGAGACTCATGGCATATATCCTCACTCACCTGTATTTATAGCAATGATAGAAAGTTTTAAGGAGATTAAAAACCAACCAACCAAACTCAATTATATAATTTTCTTTTCTGATAGTAGTGATAGAATTGTTTGTGTAGACAATCTTGTCAGCAAATGCTGGTTTGAAACACTTTCTTGCACACTGAGTGAGGATAAACAACTCAAAATTCTAGAAAACACACGAAAACACAAACACATCTACCAAGGTGCCAACATTGTTGCATCCATTAAAGATAAAACTGACTTTTTTGATGCTGTAGTGTACTGAGCATTTACAGGCCATATTAGAAACCTATTAAAATATTAGCTCATATACCACTTTAATATGAAATCCATCTCCTGGTAGCTGCTGAAGTTGTTTTGCTTGCGAGTGATTGTGGTATTACAAAATGTGATACAGCTTGAACAGCTCTGTTCCCCCTGTGTGTGGATTTCTATTAAAAGCATAGCTGTGTTGTAATGTAGAATCTTTATTGTGGAGGGGTGGCAGAGGTGGGAAATATTAATGGCTTTTTTCTTAAATTTTTCAGCAGTCATTTATTGATGATGATCCTGATAAAGAAAAGAAAATAAAGGAACTTGAATTGCTACTTATGTCAGCAGAGAATGAAATCAGAAGAAAACGAGTGTCTTCTGTAAGGGCTGTAAATTTCTGTAAATATTTGAATATGTAAAGAGATTAATCCTCAGCAATTTAGTAATGGATGTTTGGGTTTTTGTGGTGCTTTTTTTACCTGACCTTCTAAAATCAAACCTATGGATGTTGGGTCTATATATGAGAATTGAGTCTATATATTAGAATCAAGGCAAATTATTTTTAGTGAGGTTTTCTAAACTGTGAAAACAGCAGAAATATGACCTGCAATTTGGCAGTTGTTCCCATGACCCAGGACTTTAATCTTCAAGAAGTCGCACGTGTGTTGGTATCACTGCCATTCAGTTCTGTAGATCAGCAATGCTCATCATCCATTCAACACGAAAAGGTCAAAGATACATACATGGTTTATATTTTCATCAAACTGCTCTGTGCTTGCAATACTCAATACCAACATTTGGACATGACAAAGAGTATATAAATTTGCACTGTACAAAATTTACCTGTATTTCAGTGGAATAGGGGAAACTTGCAGATAAGTCACTTATTTCCTTAGGAAGAGGAAGCTGTGAACAACATCTGATATCTAAGCAACCCAACCATATTGATCACTAATTTAGATCACAGGTGAACTCCCAGTTTTACGTGGTGGAGCTATTGCTAGCACTCTCTTGAAGCAGTGTAACATTCTGCTTATCTAGTGGAACCTGCTTTGCTTCTAGATTTCCAATGAAAATTAAAATCCATTTCTTAGTACTAAGCAGTGTACTAAAATGTGATGACCATTTACAAGTAAACTATCAATGGAAAACCTGTGTTAAAAAAAAAAAAGGATCAAAGAAAGTATTTTACATCCTGGGAACAGGTTCTAATCTTAAAACGTCTCAGTGTTCTGGAGTGAAGAAGACTTCGTAGTATGCTGATGTCCAGGAACACAGGAAACTTGCATCAGAGATGCCTTCTAATACAAACCATAATTATCTAAATTATAAGCATGTATAAGATAAGAATCTTACACAATTTGAGAATATTTGGTATGTTAGTGTAAGGAAAAGACTAACTGCATTAATGCAAGCACATAATAAGTGTTTTAAAAACCAAAACCTGGTAGTTATGCTTTCCATATACTATTTTTCTTCCTCCCCCTGTGGTCATGTAATTGATTCTTTTTAGCTTCACAGTTGATTAGGATTAACATGGTTCTTCATTCTTTTTAGCAAACTGGAAACTTACCTTGTTGGTCTGGAAATTTTGTCATGGAAGACTGTGTGCCTGGTACACTAAATAGCTTTGGGGAACAAACAAGTGAATTCTACAACGTGGATGAAAACCATGTCACACCTGTTCAGCAAATTTCACCCCCTAAGCATTTGGCTGTGGAAGCAAATACAATGTTAGCACCTCTACAAACCATCCCAGAATTTGTAGACACACTAGATCTTATTGAATCTGTAAGTTCATATTCATTCTTAAAAAAATATTTATTTAGGAACGTCAATTTACACTATATGTGTAAAATACTCTTGAAATTACCTTGCACTGTGCTTGTCTGAAGTTTCACTCATATTGAGTGATTTATTTTACTGCCCATTTAAAAAGAATTGTGTTTTAAAATATTCAGTGGCTTAGGACTGTGTGAAAGATACAGGGAGAATAATTCAGTATAAGGCTTCTGTAGGGAGAGAGCTGTTAGATTTGCTTGGACATTGTGAAATAATCTTCGGTAAGCCTGCTACTGTTTGAGTGTTTTGTCCTTTGCTTCCTAGGATCCTGCAGCGTGGAGCGATGTCACCAGTTTTGAGCTTTCAGAGGCTGTTGCATCTCCTGTCAAGCCAGCTCCAGTTAAACTCATGCGGATTCAATACAACGAAGGGGCTCCCGAGTGCCAGTATAATGTCAGCGTTGTGCTTGATGGCAAAAAACACAGTAGCGTCAGTGGTGAGGAAGAAGCAGTTTTTCCAACAACCCTAAACTTAACTAAATTCAGCACTCCACCTGCTATCCTAAGAAAGAAAAAGAGATTGCGTGCTGGGCAATCACCAGTTAAAGAACTGAATGATGGCTTGTGTAATGATGCCATCAACGTTGCACTAAAGCATACACCAGTGAAAACACTACCATTTTCTCCATCGCAGGTGAGTTCATTTTTAAATTTGACTAAGCATGAAGACTGCACTGGATGGATTTTAAATTACAAGTACTTTCTTCCCTAGTCATATGTTGTAGCCTAAACAAATATGTTCAAAAACTTCTTAGAACATTTGCATAAGGGTAGATATAGGTTATTCAGCAATTTCTTTTTAATATATCCTCTGTTTTGAAGATTAACTGGCAGGGGAGAGGGGGTGGTGACTTACGTCTTAGCTCACACTTTGTCATGCAAATAATTGTTGATAGAGATCTATTGTCTCTGTGACCTAATTAAGCATTAGGCATTTTAAGGAGAAAATCAAGTTTTTTGGCAGTAAATATCACAAATGTCTTGGAGTCTAAGTCAAGAAGAGTTTATTGGAGTTGATCATTAACAGCCCTTCAGATATATACTCTTTTATTGCTCAATACAATGGTGAAGTTTTGTCCTTTAAGGTTGCTTAGTTGTTTGGTTTTTTTATTCCCCTCTCTCTTGTGCTTAGTTTTTCAACACATGCTCTGGAAATGAACAGTTTAACCTTGAAAATCCTGCTTTTACATCAACTCCAATCTGTGGGCAGAAAGTTCTTATTACGACACCTTTACACAAGGAAATGACACCTAAAGATCAAAAGGAAAATGTGGGGTAGGATTATTACATTAAACATCTGGTGGTGTTGCTCAAATAAGAACAAATATTTCTAAACATTGAGAAAGTAGTCTACCTGTGTGCATCCTGTGAACGAGTACCTGTGTACAAACAAACTGGCTTCCCATTTTTAACTTGAGAGAAAGTAACTTGTACTCAATTAAAATTTGTCCCATTCTAAAATAGTGAACAAAATCCAGTTAAAGTTTAATATATCTGGGGTAATGCTATAGTGATCTGAATACTTTCAGATTCATGGTGGTGCTATCTGTTGTGTAAAATTAAGGTATTTTAAAATGTTTCTTAGATTAATTTTATTACATTACTGCTGATAAAGTAAATTATTAAAATGCACATATGAACACTTTTCTACGTTTGAATAGTTTTAGAACTCCTACAATTAGAAGATCTCTCTTGAGTTCAACACCAAGGACGCCAACTCCTTTTAAAAATGCTTTGGCTGCTCAGGAAAAAAAGTATGGTCCCCTCAGACTTACGGTATGTGATGAGATTGTCTATTTTCTTCTTTGTTAAAGTCTAAACGGTCTCTTGTTTTGGAGGGATTGTAAGCCTCAGAATTTTCTAACAATGCTGCTGTTTCAGTGATGTACGTATTATCCTAGATAACTGCTAGAATGTGAATCAAGAATGTTTCAGATTTTGTATGTTAGACTAGTATCCTTCACTGTAGTACAGAGGCATTGTCCTCTTGAATGGTATTTGGTGCATACAGTCATTTGATCAGTAGTAATCTTAAACACGTTAGTTCCACATTTCTGAGTTGTTTAAAGTTGGTGTAGGCTTGCTAAAACTGTACCTCCTACAAGGTGGTAACATTATTGCCTGAGATTTTAATTGTAATACTTGAGCCTCCTGTTTTTTCAAGAGAAAAACTGTGGGTGAAGGGTGTGGGTCCTCCAACTGGATAATCTAGTAAGGGCAAACTGATACAGATGAATGTTATTTTGACTTTGTTATTTTAAGGAAGTTTCGCATTTTACTTAAAAAACTGCATAATCTTTGAATCCTCTGGACTATGTGAGTGCTGAGTTAATTTCTGATTTTGGTTCTACTACAGTCCTAGGACTGAAACTAGATGTGTACCATGGCATGCTAGTATTCTGAGAATTTTTTTCATAGGAAGATATTTGGAAGTGTTTTATCGTTCTTAGAGGCTTACTTGAGTGATGTATACAATTTTCTTCATCCCAAAATCTTAATTCATGATTCCTCTGATTCTTCTAGCTTTCACAGAAGGCTCTTTTTTTTTTTTTTTTGGCTGACTATGGCTAATGTTACTTTTTTGCTTGCTTCTTTGTTTGTTCCAAATGAATTCCATTTTTTGCTCTCTTTCTAGCCTAGCTAAGGTATGTTAATGCATAATAACTTTTGGAATTCAGTAGACACATGCTTTTCAAGTTCTGAAAAAATTCCGGCCAATATATATTGACTACTGCTTTTCTGCAAACACAGGAGGTAGCTCAGACTTTGCCACGGGGTTTGGCACCATCTGTGTTACCCTATAGATTCACAGTCTCTCACTATGCAAATGGAGTGGTTTGACATTCCGGTTTCTGTCCACTATTAACCTCCTGTTCAAAATCAAATTTTGAGGGCTTCAGGGAATTCTTCCCCTGTTGGTACACAAAGGAGCCATCTGTATGGCTTCTGTGAAATTTTGTACTGTACTATCAATGTCTTATTCAAGGATTTGCATTGAGGTTGATATAAATGCCTTTCCCAACAACAGTCATACTTTTACAGTACATTTTTTAGTGTGTTTGTATGTGTGTATGTATACATATATGCGTTTATGTATGAGTTCAGTATATATAAAATATTTTTATCCCTTTTGTCAGTGAATAGTCATTGCCAATAAATGCAAACGTCTTCTTTAAATGTTAACTTGCGTTTTATAAAGCGCTGTGTGCATGCATATGTTTTATCTGGCTAGAAATAATGTGGAGTAAAACGAATTAAAAAATCTACATAGCCCTGAAATGTTGATCTGTAGTTGTTAACTACAATAGTTTAAATCCTTTAATCTGTTGCTGTAGTTTGCAATAACTCTTACCTGGCCTTTGTTAGCTGGAAGTAGTATATGATAAAAACTAACAACTAATAGACTTCTTGTATTTTCTCCTCCAATTTTAATTAACTTAGTCACAACCACTTGCCTTCTTGGAGGAAGACATTAGGGAAGTTTTGAAAGAGGAAACTGGAACAGATATATTTCTCAAGGAGGAAGACGAAATGGTGTATAAAAACTGCAAGCAGGAGGTAACATCACAATAATAATTTCAAATAGGAGATAACTGCTTTTAAATAATATTTGACAGCTTTTCTCTGAAAAATGTTTATTGCAGCACAACTCTTCCAAAAAAGTCAGAAAATCACTGGTCCTAGATCCATGGGAAAAAGAAGAGGTTGGTGCCCAGCTCTTCACAGAAGATAATAATTTAGATGTACAGGTAAGTATTAAACTACTGGAGAGCATCACTGGCAGCAGTATCAACACAGAACTGAGTATCTTTCATTCTGTCAGCTAAAAGTGAAAATCACCTTCAGTCTGAAATACTATTTTAAGTACTTAAGCTCTGCTTGAACATTGGACTTGAATTCATACATGAATTCTTCCTTTCAGGCCTTCAGAGCTGGACTTGTAAAGTAATGTAGAACCTTTGCAGATCTGCTGCTCTAGTAAAGTTCCTTCCATGCTGGCTACCTCTGAACGTAGCACACATGGCACACTGAAGCTCTCTGTAATACACCAGGAAGACACTCCTGTGTTTTGCATGCTCGCAGTCTGGCAGACATGTTCTGAAGATACCTAATAGCATATTAGGCTGCATATTCTTCCTTTTCCCCCTTGATGTAGTGGGGCAGTACTTCAAGAAATATTGAGCATGCGGAAGATGAGATTTGCAGGCTTTCACCGCCTGAAGAAGTTTGAATACTTCTGCCTCAACAACCAAGACATCAAGAGTACAGGGCTGGAGCTGTTTTGATCGCTCATTCCTTTATAAAGTAACCCAGTATTTTTCCAGTTGGATGACTGAATAGATTAATCTTTAGCCTTGTAGTTTGTAGGAAAATTTTAATCTAGTTCTCAAATTTATACATGTGTTTAATTCTGAAAGAGTGACTCTTGATCAGGTATAAAGCTATATTCAGGAGGTAGGAGCTGAAGTCCTTAGAAAGAACAGGTGCTTAAGTCATCCCCCTTTCTGATCACTCTAGTTGTTTTTTCTGGATTTCCTGCGTTAATTCCTCGTAGCCTCTGCCAAGCTTCCGTGCCTGTGTGCTGAGTGTGCGATGCTGTGCCACCTAGTGGAAATTCCCCTCTTCCCCAAGAGCATCCCTGGCTTGCGGAAAACAGCATCGCTACAGCCATCCAAAACAGAAACAAAATGCCCAGCGTTCTCTTACTAATGTCTTGTTCTGACAGTTTGCATTGCGTGTCACTGGTCTTCAGGTTATTAAGCTAAAAGCAAGATGCGCTATGATGTCGTGGTATATTAAAGGCAGTGAACTAGGAAAAGTTGCTTTTTTTTCTCCTTTTTAATGAGGGATGCCAATGCGACAGGAACATTTGCTCTTAGCAAGAGAGATAGTGGTAGTACCTGATTTAAAAATGAAGAATGTACCACTTCTTAAGTAGGAATCCTGTGTCTGTGTGATGATAAGTTAGAAGTAAGGTCTGAGGGAGAATAAGTGTGTAAAGATGGTTTAACACAGTTTAAGAGGGTGTTTTGATAAGCTAACATGTACATGTGCCACTGTTACTCTTGTCTAATTTTGCTCTCTAAGATTACCTTGTACCTTTCTGCTTTGCTATAGTGAAGCTGGATTAATTTCTTTTTATTTCCATAAACATTATCTGCATATAAAACTCTTCTGGAATGATCAATCCAGCACTTATTTCAGTTCTTAAAGCAGTTCCTCACTCTGATACTGATGTGATCATCTTATTTTTTTGCTCCAGTCTCCTTGTGCTTACTTTCCCAAGGGTTGTACTAGAAGTGAATTGCAAGCTTTTTTCTTAAATATTGTTGTGTAGTTACCACTTTATTAAGTCTTGTTTTTAACAAAATGTAATCAGCTGTAGTGGGGCTTTATGTGAAAGAACCTGTCTACTCAATAATGCCTAGATCACACTAGCAGCTGCTTGTTTGACTGTGCTCAGTCTTGACTTTGAATCCCGGTACAGACCAGGCTAGTTCTTCATATACTGTTCATTGCTTTCTCTTTTCAGGTTCTTTCCTAGGATCTTTCTGATAGTGTTTGCTTTGCTTACATTTTGGCTTCTTTGATCACAGCAGTTGAACACTTTTTTTTTTTTAATTAAATACTAATTGTTATTCCTGTTCCCTACCCTCTTTTTTTGTCAATAGTCAGAAAATGCATATACCACATCTTTATTAATGATACCGTTATTGGAAATACATGACAACAGATGTAACCTGACATCAGAAAAACAGGATACAAATCCAGCAAACAAAGCAAATGCAATAATTAAGAAGAAACTGAATGCATGTGCTTCAAAAAATGTCAAAATGGAGAAAACTCTTCAGGTCTGGTTGCAAAGAATTCTTTTAGTTCTGTTAGCAGGTTAACAAAGAAATTTTCTGAGTTTCTATCTTGTACTAATGACTAGAATTGTTCTATTTGGTGATCTAGTTTTGGTCAGTGTTTCTATGATTCTTGTTTCTTCTAAGTTGGTCATTTGTCCACGCAGTGTTTATTCATGCCTAAATTCTTTAAATACAAACCTGATGTTTCACTGAGTGGCCTTTAAGATTTAAATGCAGGGGGGAAGATAAAGCAGGATAGACTAGACCTACAAAAGAGGTTTGCATGCTAAGTCTAGCAGGAATAAAACTTGATTGTGCAAACTACACTTCTGTGGCGCCTAACTTTCTCAAATTTGGCAGATGCTTACTGCATAATAAGCCCAGTTCATTAAGCAGAGTTCTTCCACAGGTTCTGCTTGGTAATTGTTCTTGTGCTGTGCCTGTTCTTTTATATCTCATACATCCATACTGTTAAAACTGTGGAATCTAGTTTTTCCTCTGTGTGTGTTTAGGGTTTAGGGAAAGATTTTCTTTGACCTGACTCAGTACCTATTCTGGTTTTAGCCACAGGGAGTTAATGGATAATGTTTTTGTGTCTTCTCAGAATATCTACAGCTCTGTATTAATTTATTTTTAAAAAATAATGCAGGGCATCTGGAGTCTGATCTTCCATGTCCTACTTAATTCCTTTAACTATGATGTATTTTTAAGTACAGAAACAACACTGTTACTTTCTGTTCCTTTCTTATGAGAAGGAAGAAGCCTCATTTAATTGTAATATTCCAAAAAAAGAATTAACTTCTGTGAATTGCAGCACAGGTGAATACATCTATCTGGCTCAGAACTATGCTCTTAAGAATACTTAAAAGGGGCACTTAGTCATACTGTACTCACAAATATTTTCATTGAACCATCTTTCTCTTTTTGCTCTTTCCCCTGAGAAATTCCCTCACAGCTTAGTGGCCTCTCTAGCCACGAGTCCCTTCCATGAATCAAGTCCTGCTAAATTTATAGAGAAACTCAAACGACTAATTTTCTCCGTGCATCAATGTGTGGAATTGATCCTTTGGATCAGTTGCTAACTCAGTCTAGAAGGGAGAGAATCTTACATTCTTCATTATGCTCCAACCTGCTAGTGTCAGCTCCAATTTAGAGCTGCTACAAATCAACTTGAGATTCAATAAGTTATTTCAACGTGCAGAGTTTTTTTCATGGATGAAGCAGAGCTAGTGGCTCAATTATTCTTCCAGTCATTATTTTTATTCCCTATTCCTTTGCCATTTCTAATACATTCCCAAAACCTCTGACGATTCTTCCACAGCTGCTGCTTTGGTTCAGTGAAGTCCTTCTTTTTCAGCTGCCAAACCATTTTGCCTGCCTTGGTGACTCCAGACAGCTGTCAATAATGTATTTTTCTGCCTGATGAACTTAGTGCATTTAAAGGGAAAGATATCTGAAGAGGAGATGACTTAATTAACTTCCCTTCTGTGCATCAATTGTTGAACTAGTCTCTTTTGAGGGGCATTTTTCATTTTGTGTGTTAGAACTTAAAACATAACACAGATGCACCGCTGGGGAGCTGGATTAAGGGGTGGGGGGGGAGCTGTGTCACAGCTTTTAGGTATTGTGTTGTAGAACGAAATCCTTCTCAGTAAAATGCGGTATTGCTAGACTTCGATAATTTATTATTACTCTGAGAGGTTGTACGGGAATTTTTCAAGTGCTTTAGTAAGTTAAAAGACTCTTTTCAACTGAATTTTGTTTTGTGCAGTCCATTTGCGAATGGGAAGCAGTTGTTTACGGAAAAACAGAAGACCAGCTTATCATGACTGAAAAAGCCAGAAGATATCTGAGCACATACATGGCTACCAACAGCACTTCAAGGGCTCTCATACTGTGATGGTCATTGCGACTGACAACCGTCGCTTTCCATTGAAACTGACACAATGTTGAAGGCGATTCCAGCACAGTACTTGGGAATTAAGTCTACTTTGAGAGGGTCTGCCAAGGGAAACCTTAAAGCTACCTTAAAGCCTCCTTTCTTCTTTTGACTGACCAAGAACAGACATGAAGCTCTCATATTCTCTACGAAGGGGTAGTACAAACCTCTCTGCAATGAATTTCTTAAATATTGAAAAGTAATATCCAAAAAGATGATAAAGAGTGGTAAAATACCTTGCGGTACCAACAGCATACACGTCTATTTTAGGTCTATTTTTCTATTTATTCTTTTGACTTGCATTGCTTTTATTCTGTTAGTGCATTTTCAACATAGAGTAGGTTTATAGGTTGTTACTGGTTTCCACATGAGCAACATATGTGACCGAATGTGCTTTTGCTTATGTAGCATTTTTCTAGTATATAAAGAAACACAATGGAAAGGAGTTTAAAGGAAGGATAGAAAGTTGCACTACTAATTTTTTTGGTATGCTGCAAAACAATGAAATTAACTACAGTGTTAAATATATTTATTTGCAAATGGTACTAGAAGTAGGCAGAGGGGGGTGAATTAGGTTTTAGTGTAAAGCATCAGTATTTTCTTCATAAATCTCAAAATGAGATGATTGTTGAATGTATTGTACAGTATGTAGGAAGAGGGAAAATTTTGTAAATTGGAAAGGAGTCTGTTTCTATAATTTATTTTCATTTTAAAGCTTAAATGTAGATATTTATATGTATGCAGGTTGTCTAGAAGCCAATGTTGTTTCCTGTTAAAACAGCTAAAATGAAAAAAGGACAAGTTTGATGTATGGAATAACAGAAGAATTACAGTGGTGAAGTGTACAAATCTATACTGTATGTTACATCTACATAAAGATTGCACTATAACCCTTAAATCATGTTGCTCTACAAAATAATTACAAGGTACACCTGTATTATACAGCAACTATTCCTGTACCTTGTTTTAATATATTTAGAAAGAAATGGTGGGGTCCTATATGTGACCCGGGAGTACTTTGTCCTACATAGGAACTAAAAACTAATGCATTTTAAATATTTATATTTAAAAAAAAAGAAAAAAAAAAAAACTTGGCACCTTGGATCTCAAAACAATTGTATCTGCACTTAAGTTTGACCATTATATACTTACTAAATGTTTGAAGAACAAAGAGAACATTGTTTTATTTATAAAAAGTCTTTGTCCTTATTTAAAGGTATACAGGTCACAACAGTTGCTTTAGTTGCCTATTTTAGGTATTTGCACTTGTTTTATGTCTTCTATTTTTTGTTTTGGAAGAATGGTTTGGTTTGCTTTCATTGTAGAGATTTTTATGTAGTTAATTTTGAGCAAGTTTTAATGGTGTGCTATCAACAAATACTGACAGGTAAATAGACTTGTACACTGTAGTTTTAGTTATTTATAATTCAAACACTCTTCCTCTCCACTCCTGGGGGTGCTGCTACAGATAGTGGCAGAATCGGCTTGCTGCTATGAGAGATGGAAAGAGCGAGCATCATATGCACTGTATGTAAAATTACAAAAAGGATGTCAGGTTCTCTAGTTAACTTTATGAGGTCAACCAGTACTATGCAGGGTGTGGAAAGTATTCCTATCACTTTGATATCAAAGATGGTAGAGAATAATTTATTAATGGAGAATTTTAACACGTGGTGAGTGGCACAAGGAAGGTAATGGGTTATTAAACTTTTTTAAACATCTCGAAGCTTATACAATCCTTATTTTTAGGAGCTTTTTGATATTAAATATTTGCCTGTCTATGATAGTAGTAGGCATGAACATTTTTAGCAGCTTTTATTCCACATCAAAAATTTTAAGAGGGGGATCCTATATAGGCAAGGAATCGGAAAATACCCATCATGCCAGGAGTACTCCTCACCAATGGAAATTGAGAGGAGGCAGTTGGAATTCTTGGCGGTACTAGATTGAGTTGTGCATTACCAGAATGGATGTAACAGCAACATTTAATGCTGGAGACAGCACTTAATTCACAAAAAAATGAAATGAGACATGAAGAGAGAATTAATATCTAGAATCTGGCTGATATATTTCAGTAGAAGTGGTATCACCAAAACTGCCTATACCAAGTTTAAGCATAGATTTATGGTAAGTAGTATTAATTTGTGTTGGTATTGGTTGGATCGTTTAGTTAACTCCTACTTTGTTGCTTTAGCAGGAAGGTTTTAATCTTTCATACGTCAGGCATCTTTTATTACTTTTTGAATGTTGTGTGCATTTGCATTTGTTTCAGTTTATAAGTAGATTGTACATGCAGCAGCCAAACTTGCATGAAACCTTAATACTCCATAAATACTCCATATTTTTGTTTTAAGGTTTGACATAATGTGCAACAAATGCCTTGTTTATCTTAGTTTTTGTTGTACTACAAACTTTTCTTTTGTGTAAGAGAATTTCACATACAATACAGACCATATTAATGTCAGAAATAAAGCATTTATGTACCAGGTTATTCTAAGTGCCTTTTATTTGAGAACTTAAAATACTTGGTGCTCATTAAAGCAACATGTATATATGTGTGCACATGAAACTGCAAGAAACGGTCCTTTTCTGGACTGGGCAGAGACAAGCAGCAATTGAGGGAATCCATGGTTTACACAGCAGCACGGAGTTGCTTGACAATACACGCTTCAACCCACCTGCTTGTAAGCCTACATGTATTTGGTTAACAGCTTGTTTTGTCTCTCAAAGTTTCAACACAGATATTTATGTATAGGAGACAACTTGTAGAATAGAGCTTTTTTACATTCCTTTATGTGCTAGAAGTGGTATTTTAGTATGTGTGCCTGGGTCTCAGGAGGTAAATGCAAGTGTAAGATGTGCAGTGTCATTTTTTTTTTCCCCCCCTCTAACTAGTACTCACAAATCTGTGTTAATCTGAAATAATGTTAGACTTTGACTAGAAACATGGGCATTCAATAGATAGCATCAACTGCTTTTCCAGGTTCTGTGACAAACTGTATTGGGTTGGCTCAGC
>NW_009734293.1:0-21665 GCF_000703405.1 Apaloderma vittatum | reverse complement strand
GTTGCGCGGTTCATCCGATGTGGGAAAACACCGAGAGCATGCTGTCAGTTTTGTGCAAAGGAGGAAAGACCTGGTAGGAAGGTTTCTGTCAGTTGTCTCCTGAAAAAGAATTATTAAGGAGGATTGAATGAGTAGGTAAGGGCTAAATAGCACCAAATATTGTTGAAAAGCCCCAGAGCATGTTTTCTGTCTAACTCTCCTTGAGAGGATCTGAGTTTTTCAAGACAAGCCTAGGCTCTCAGGGCATTCCATGGAAACTTAAGAGCATTGTAGCTGCTGCTGCGTAAGGAAGATGTGAATATGTTTTGGTGATGCTTTTGGTCTCATCCAGCTGTGGGCTGCAGCTGGCAGAGCAGCCCTGCTCCCTTCTATACTAAAGCTAGGAAGCATTTAAATTAAAGATTTGATGTTAAGAGTAAGATGAGTCATTACTGATTTCTTCAGTGAAGTCTAATCTGACTAATGTAATGCAGGCCATTGGTAGAGTAGATGCCGAGAAAGACACGGCCTTTTATTTTTTTGCCTCTGTTTTTGTGGGTGCAGTGGTAGAGAGCTTTTGCTCTGGAAGTCTCAGTTTCTAGAAAGAGAGAAAGAACAAGGAAAACATCAGGTTTTATATGCAGTCAAGTTCTGACAGGCTGACAATTTACTGCGGGTTCCGTCCTGACTATTTAGGGACATGTGTTTGCTGTAAATGTGAGGTAATTTGATACTCAAAAGATATTTTTGTTTGCAAAGCATGGGTCTGTTCCAAATGTCTTGCGACATGTCTGTGTTAAATGTCCAGGAACGGTTCCTGTGTAAAACAAGTGGTACTCCATAACATGGCATCCGGTGGTGTCTCGTTTATGTGCTAAAACTAGATTGTCTTAGTTTCCAAAGATAAAATATAAACAAAAGAATTGTCATAACCCTGTTCATTCCCTGTTTGTACATGGTAAAAATACTAAACAGGAAAAAACAAGTCCAATATATTAACTCAATACATTTTCAGATCCAAGTGGTATTATTTAGGGAATCTTAATGATTTAATATGAACTTGCAAAACAATGACTGTATGTTTCCCGTTCCCGAAGAATGTTGTAGAGCCTGGACTCCTCGTATTGCCTTTCATTGCCTGCAAAAACTCCTTTCCTTAACACTTGTTTTGCTTTATTTTCTAGCCCCTGCAGCACTGATAACTGTAGGACATCAACCTTATCGTCAAGACAATTTCTTTCCTTACTCCTACATAATACCGACCTCATCTCAGAATGACAGCATTTTGCCAACAAACAGTTTAAATTGGAATCCAGTATCTTCCGGAACAGGGCAAAGTTCTCATGTGTTGTTTCCAGCACATGCGACTTCCCTGACTTCTCCACCTGAAGGGATTGCCTGTTCGGGACTCCAGAGCATTTCAACGCAGGTCACGTACACGGTCCAGCCTGTTGTCTCTGTTCTGCCACTTCAGCAATGGTCTCAAACCATTGCTGCCTCCCTTCCAGAATGCAGCAGCCACAAACCTCCAGTGCAGTACTCGCAAGCCCACTCTACACCAGGTATGAAAAAAAATTTCTGCGCTTGCTTCTCACAAAGATATTTAAGTCACCTGTATATCCCAAGTGAGAATTAGGTAGGAAGTGTGAAGTCTGAAAGGAAGAGACACCTTTAAAGCAAAAAATATTTTCTGTTTGATATTCCTGTCCTTCCTCCAGGCTTTGAGCATCCCCTGGTGATTTTCTAGGTAATGTGTCTATTGAGGTTAAAAGGTGAGGAGAAAAGCATTTGTCCACAACTAGTCAGTGTTAAGCTAACTTTCATATATTTTAATTGGACAAAATTGGTATGATGATACTAAAGCACTGAGAGCTTGTTGAAAAGTAGTGTACTAATCCTTGATCTCATGTTTTTCCCAGGGTAACTTTTCAAAGTCAAAGATCTGTCAAAAGTATTATGTAGAATATTTCATTCTGCTCATGCTACTTTCATATTTTTTTAGTTTGGTTAGCACTGGTTTGCACTGAAGACTAGACAGTACAAAAGTTTGACTCCTTTCTTTTGTCTAAAATGTTTCTGGTAAAATTTTCAGTCTCACTTCAGTGTTTTTATTCTTCAGAAGACAAAAGTGAAGCAAGTTACTGTTCTTTTCCTTGCCCTTACCTTGAATTGGAAAGATCCAGTTTATATTTTTGGGGATGGTGGAGCAAGGTCCAGAAGTTAAAGTAGAATTCAAACTCAAATAGAGAAACTTACGGCTTCTGAAAACTTTAATGAATTCATTAGTGCTTCTGAGAAGACAGGTTTGACATTTCACTACAGAGTTTTATAAATGTTTTAAGTTGCACCATCACTTAGGACTGTCTCAGTGCTTTGACTTCTGTTCCTCTGTATCTCTTATTCTGTCCGCTGTGCTTTCTTCTCTATCTTGTAACATACAGAATGCTGAAAGCTTATTTCTTCATATGTCCCCATGAGAAAGTCTGCTTTCCTTCATCTTGAGAGCACAGCACCAAGATTAACTTATTTCGAAAGTGATAATTCATCTTAAAATATGTATTTCATATGTGAGGGGACTAAAGAATGTATGTTCAATCTTATTCTTGACTCTTTTCATTTCACTTTTGAAGTCCCGTAAAATCAAAGTAGAACTTTGTCAAAAGATTTCTTTTTATGTGTATTCAAACTTGTTTGTTAACTTCAGTGACAAAAAAGATTTCCTTGGTTTTTCATTATGATTCCTACTGAAAGAGCAGTAAAATTAAAGATGCTCATCTGGATCTTTTTTCCCCGCTAGCATTAGACCATAATTATTTTAAGGATTTAGCTCATTTGCTTTCAGCTGTCTGTAGAACCTTTGGTAGTAGTAAGACTGCATCAAAGAAGTGCAGTGGAGCTTTATTATCAGACAGTATCGTAATAATGAAAAATCAGTCAAGAAGACAATGTGAGAAATGTTAGTTATTGGTGCCACCTGACACTGCAAGTCCCGTCACGCCTTTTGAATACATCTGGGGCTGTAGGATTCGTTTACAAATGATCACCTTTCCGATGAGTGGTAGCTTAAGAGTAGTCACATCCTTCTGAATGATGCACCCTCTGATAAGAGAAATAATTTTCCGTGTATGTAAGGCTTAAAATTCATGTGGTGAAAAGGGGATTCTTAAAATAAATGAGCAGCTGGAAACATCTGTTTTAAGACAGCATGAATAGTGCCATACTTTCCCTTGAGAAAAGCAGACTAGATGCATTCGTAATGCACTTGTAAAACTAGTTGTAGGATTCACCTTGCCTAAGATTCATCTGAATGTGTAATAGTTAGTTGTATATGCCTGGGCTTGTCATCTAGATTACATATAGAGTCAGTAGAGAGAAACAGGAACCTCCCAGAGGTTGAGTCATTCCAGCTTTCTTAGACATATGCCTTTGGAAGACGATTTCTTTCATTGCCTGTGCAGGGCCAACAACTGCTCGACATCTGAGTCTGTGTAGCAGTAAAGCAATTACTCCCACCAAAATGTCTTAAATTCCAACAACATCTTTCTCATTTTCCCTTCCTGAAGAGACCTTGGGTTTAATCTTCATTTTCATTGGTCTTTTGGTTGGTAAAGGATCGGAGCTTGTGTATTTTGTGTTTTCAGGCTCGTTCCAATGTGTTCATTGAACAGGCACAGCTGCATTCCCTAATTTCTGCACAGCTTTGAGTACCGTTGACCCAGTTGTCTGATGAGTAACTAGCTTCTCTTAGTCAAAACTTTTGGACCTGACACTATAAATTCACTTGGAAGGGATAGTATTGAGGTTCTTCCTTGGTATTTCCCATGTAGGGCATGCTTTAGTGGAATGGAAGGTGCTGGAAATTGTCAGCCTCACGCACTTTGGCCCAGCTGAGCTGATAATAATGCTTATTCCTGTCACTGCCTTGAATGCACAGAGATGGTGCGTGTGTTCCTTTGATTTCCAGTGAATCTTTGGAGCAGTGATGGTGGGTGTTGGAAGAGAACTGCCACCGATCATACCAGGATTGCATTTATTCGGGGACTTTTAGCTCTGCTGAGCCTGCATGATTGGAACCTGTGAAAAGCACACAGTATAAATGTGTACACATTGAACTCTAAGCAGGGATGTTCTCTTTGATGTCTTCTTTGATTTATGTTTAGGTCCTAACAGATACATTTGGCAAGCTATGTCTTTGTTAAAACTATGGCTGAGCTCAAACGTATCTGTCTGTGTCTGTGCTGCTGTATTAGATTTTACTGGGAAAAGTGCTTGCGTGCCTTGATCAGCTCTGTCATGAGCTGGTTAGCCTGGTTAGCGCTCTCTCCCAAAAGCGCTGGGCTTAGCTGAGCGGTTGGCGTGGACTTGGGAACGTTTCTGATGGGCTATTCGGATGTGGCTGTTTTGACTTGAAGGAGTAGGAGATTTTAATAGTATTAACAGACTCCGAGTCAGAGAATGGATCTGGGTCGTGGTAGAGCTGTAGTCTTCATGTCTTCAGCAAAGATTATGATTGATTTGTTCTTCTCACTTGAAATGCTGAGAGTCCAAAAAATAATGTCTCAAGAGGAGGAAGATGTCTCTATGAACATGATGTTAATATTGTCATCCCTCCAGCTAAATTTCATATGCTTATTTTTATGCAATTCATCCCGCTTTCCCAGTGTTAACAGGATTTAGTGGATGACTCAGTAGTTCTCTAATGAATAGTTTTCTGCTTTGGAGATAAGAGTACTAGCCTTGATCAGACCAAATGTCCATATAGCTCATCATTTCCTCTGACAGTGATGCCCAAGGAGTGCAGAAGTAGAGCAAGCATGGACTGATGTCTTTCCAAAATACTTCAACAGTGTGGGCTCAGGGAATTAATAAACCATGATACAAATTGTGTTTAAGAGCCCTCAGTGGATTTCACTTCCCTGAACATTTGTGCTTCTCCCAGCCGGTGTAGACTTGTGGCATACATGTCATCTGTGACAAGGACCTCACTTCACGGCTTAATTGTGTTTCGTGCCAAGAATCACCTTTTCTTATCTCTTTTGACTCTACTACATATTCATTAAATCTCCATTTGTTTTTTCTGTGTTTATATCCATATGCCTCCCACTGCACCGTTCATAACTTTAATCACTTCTACCTCAGTTGCTTCAGCTGAATTTCCTTTGGAATGGAGAGTCCCTCCCCACTTAGCTGATCCTTCACGGAAGTGTCACCTTCCCTGTAACCGGTTCTATTGTTTTCTTGTTGAGACATGAAGTCCAAAAATCTGCATGGTGGTCAAGGTATGGGTGAACTGCAGATTTGTACAAGGGAGTACTAACTTTTCTATTTCAGTCTCTGTTCCTTTCTGTGTTAGGTCCTAACAATCTGATTGTTTCATTTGTGACTGGAGATCTTTTTGATAGCTGCTGAGCATCAGGCTGATTTCTTCCCGAAACTTATCTACTGTAATACCAAGGTCTAATTCCTAATTATTGATTGACAACTAAGAACCTATAATTTTCTGTGTGAAATCAGTTTATTGTTCCTAAGTGCAGAGCTTTATCTGGTAGGGGGTAGCTTTGGGAAACTCAAAGTTTTGATTTTTTTCAGATCTCCATAGCTGACTACTTTTTTCTGATATGAATAACCTGATAGTATCAGCAAACATGACCTCACTGCTCACTCAGTTTTTTAAGTACTTTATTAAAATTTGGAGCAGCGTGAGTTCCAGTGCAGGTCCTTGGGGACCTCCACTGGTGACCTCACTTGTGAAAAGTGATTATTTAATCATACCTTCTGTGTCGTATTGTTAAAACAGATTGCTTTATAAATGTATAGCCTTCCCTCTTGAGCTGTTGTTACTCAGTTTTCATAAGAGTTTCTGATGCTGACTTTGTTAAAAGCTTTTTTTTTAAAATCTAAATATCATACCAGCAAGATCACGGTTGTTCGTGTTTGTTTACCTGCTGGAGATCTTTCAAGAAGGCAATGAGGAGTGACTTCCCTTAAACAAAAAGTCTTGGTGACTCCTCCCCATTATATATTATCCAGTGTCAAGTAATTCTCTATTCCATTGTATTTTGGTCAGTCCTTTCTTTGTTCTGTGAACTGTGCTCTTCAGTGATCTCCACTTGTTCTCAGGGGTCCGTTGCTGGGTTGGTTACAGCCCTGCTGACAGCAACTCCATTTCCATAAACCAGTGTTCCTATTCTGCGCACCGTGTCCTAAAGAGTGGGTGAAATTTCCCATCCGTAGCTTGTATGGGCAGAAATATGTCTCTTTTTTTGACAGAAACTGAATCTATTTTGAGGCTGATCATCTTGTTTGGTGTAAGGGGCTGTATCTTTTTCTTAATATATTCAGTACATATTCATTTATTCCATGAGATGCCATTCATCTCTGTCTCTTTAGTATTCAAACAAGATCTGTGTTCACTGTCAGTTATTTCATGTCAGCCTGTGACAGAATGGGCTTTAGCTGGTGATTTCTCCAGGATATGACTAGATTAACTGTATCTTAGACAAAAGAACTTGAAACTGTCTTCAGTTAGTAGAGTGGCACAAAAGCATGTGAGAGAAGCAAGTATGTTTGTTGAATCTTGATTCCATTTGGAGACTTGAAGTACTGTAAATGAATCAACACCACCTACTATTTCACAAGCACCTTTTCCCTTCAGGTCCTTCCTTTTCTTTTCTTTTCTTAGAAAATGTGTTGTTTGTAATTGTTTTTCCTTGGAATCACTCTAGCAGGTTACCAGAAATTTCTCCTTTGTCATTGCTCTCTTGAGTTATTTTTACAATAACCCTTCAAAAGTTTCCTTTGGTGGTTTTCTTGGGCTTGTAAACATACTTTCTGGTTTCCAGTGAGTGAAACTCAGATGTTAAACGATACGGTTTTTAAATGATATCTGGGTTTTGGCAGTATCCAGAACTATGTTCACAGGTTATAGAATGTTTTTCTGAAAGATATTTGGATTTTGTCATAAAATTGCTCAGAATTAGCTTTTGAAGTAACTCGACTCATACACATAACTCATGCTTCTTTAGAATGATGTCCACTAGCTCCTCCTGTGTTTTTTTTGTTTAGCTTCTGTGTTAGTTTCCCTGAACTGCACAAAAACTCAGCAACACCGTATAAAAAAGGGCTATGGGTAGAAATAAAAACCCATGTTGGTTATCATAGAACTGTCTTATGTGAAATCCCATGTAAGTGTCCAGCATTGCAAATAAATTGATCTGTTTGAATTCTCAAGTTATACTTATGACATTTACTTACTAACATTGGACTAAATTTGCTTTCAGCAAGGATTTCTCTCTCTATCAGAAAGACTGCAGATTTTAAGGGTTTATCTGTCCTACAAATGATGCCTTTGCTTTTAAATTATCTCTGTGTACCACCAGAAAACAATACCTGCAGAATATTATCTCATCTACAAAGTTGCTTTTCAGAATAAAATCAGTGTTTAATTTCAATGTGTGTGTATGAACATCTAGCCTCTTCCCATGTGAATCCAGTCAAGCAGCCAAATCAAAATGGTGATATTCAGATAGAAAAGACTGTGGTTATGAAATTTCTATGTGTGTGTATCAATTTTAGAACCTATATGTTTTTAACAAAATGTACACATAGAGGAAATATTTTTTTTTGAGATCAAGAAATCAGTCTTAAACTTAACTGGGGGGTAATAATACAATAATACATTTCTGAAATTTATTTTAACCTGTGATTATTGAAATGTATAATCAAAGCAACCAATCGAACTCTGCATAGCAAACACGAATTCTGGAAGTCTGCTAACTGTGTCTGAATTCTTGCAGCTACACTGCCGTGTGGTTCAGCACCTGCCTACACAGATCCTCTGACTGGCGATGCTGGTCCTGCAGCTTCGATGTACACCAACTGCAGCCTTTTGCAGGTGAGCAGAGCAGAGCGTTCTGAAATCAGGTGAAAGCGGAGGAGGCCGTATGAATGAGTTGTATGTTTATGGACTTCTGGAGTAGAGGATATAAATTTGAAAACTGATCTGCTTGAGAAAGTGAAAGTAATGTGGTTTACAAATATCTATTTCAAAGAACCACCGAACATTAAATGGGTAGTTTTGTAATTCAAGTTAGCAGCATAGTGGGTGTCCTCATCAGTGCAGTGGTTTTTTTCTGTATCAGTTTTTTGCTTGACTTCACCAGAATTCGTTTTAGTTAACGAGTCTGTGTTTATCTTTGAAGAATGTCATTGCCGGGACAAAAAGAAATTCTTTAATATTATGAAAATACTGGGAAACAGCTCCAGCTTTTGTCCCAGGCAGTTTTCTGTGGTCCTGAGTTTCATTTGGTGAATGAGAAAAACTAAGGTGACTTTTGGAATTGGCCTCACCTCAAAGATGTCTTATTAACAATAACTGCAGTACTTACTCTAAATGCTTTCTATAACTCCAGTGGAAACTGAACCTTATTTGGAGGATCTGGCTTATCAAATATCAAAAGATCTGAAGTAAAAATGCGAAGTCTTTCTTTTCTGTTACAGTGTAATGCATACTTTTTTTTTCCTCACAGAGGACAAGCAAAGCAAGTTATGTTCGTGTATGTTGAAAAAGGGTTGACCTACCCAAGCTTGATCATCCAGTTTCCTGTCTTGCAAATATCAACCTTTGTCTTTTATTCATGATTTTTTTTATATAAACTTATCCAAGATGGCAAACTTATGGCCAGGATAACATGTTGGCGTAAGGAGCTAAATAGTCACTGCCCAGTCAAGCCATTGTACTCTGGTATTTGTTTTTCAAACACTATGTCTTTATACTCTCACTTTCATCATGAGCTGCTTTTTCATCCAGGACATGAAGATGAGTCTGAGTGATGAAAGTCACAATCACATAACTTCTTACATCAGAAGGCTGAGATCAGTGTTTGGGGTAGGAAGTCATTCCAAAGGAGTTGTCAAGGATGTTGTTGTGGCTAGATTGAAGGTTAAGATAAATATACTGTCCAAAGAGTTGAGTCCAAATCAGTTGTTTGGAGAAGCAAGTCCATGAGCAGTGTGTGGTATCAAAAGAATTTTAGACCACTTTATTAGTGGTTGCTTTGATAATGCAGCCCTAACCAGGGAACAACCAGTCGAAACTGCTGATGCATCTAGGCAGAGACTGGCAGAAGGTAATCCTCTGTGTGAGCAGCCCAAAGGCAACCAGTGGCGTAAATCAGCTCTACCAGGTCAGTAACTGTCTGTCTCGGAGCCAGGTAACACGAATACCACACAGAATGGAAGACTGGGACTAACTGAGAGCTCTGAGTCTTAATGTAGCAGAAACTGTTTCTCCTGGAACGTGGTGATGTGGCTGTGCAAGTGGCACAGAGGACAGCAGCTCGCCCATGGTTCACGCTAATCTGTGGGGAATATCCAGTTGACATTTTGTGTGCGCTGGGGTAGATGCTTCCCCAAACTTCTGCTGAGGGGTGCAGTCAGCTACAGGATTGATATCCTGCCCTGCTTGTGTGTGGATCACCAGTAACCTGACTGGCGCAACGTTTTTATTGTTCTTTACAACCAAATCGAACTCTTCCACTGTATCATTCCACTCGGTATCTTCCACCAGTCACAGGAATTCCGTGCAAGGCCAGAGCAGGGTGGTTTGCAGGACATTTTGGACTGTTTGATCATGCTGTGATCTGCTAGATGGTGCTGGCAAACTGTCTTCAAAACTGCTGGACCAGAAGACAATTAGCCATATCAGCACGCTGGCAGCCAGCCAGCTGATTACCAGGACTGTTTCTGCTGGATCCAGACAGCGCTTTGTGGTCTCAGAAGGAAAACCAGGCACTGTTGGACAAGAAAGCCAAAACCGTGTGCTAGTCCTTATTGAGTCTTGCAGAGAACATCACTTTAAATTTGGGAGAGATTAAGACACAGTGGCTGGTTAGAGTATCTCTCTTGTTAGGTTTCCAAAATCAAAGTTTCAGAGATTTGTGTTACACTCTCATTGTGACTGGTTACAAAACTGGGAGCTCAGGTACAGCTTCATACTCTTTTTCATTTGGGTTCTTCTAGTAGGTGATCTTGTGTCCTGTTCTCTAATTTATTTGTCTATGGAAGTAGCTTTTTATTAAACATTAGCATTTTTATTAACCATCAGTTAGAAGGTCAGAGGATAATTCACTAAGAATTCATACTAGATCTCTTTCAGAATTAGGTAGTATTTTAAATATACCTGAGTTTCTGTTCAACATTACTGTATGACTTGTGTTTGTGATAAGAAATTACCCTTCCAGTGTCCTTTAACTCTTAGTCATCTCCAGAAGTAGCAGTACAGACACGGGCTGTTAAAATGTGATTTATCATTTCGCTTAGGTAGGACTTGCTTTTGAAAAAACTCTTCATTGTCTTCTTTTTGCTTTAGATGTTCTTTGATTTATATGAATCTTACTAAAAAAAATTATTGTTGAATTGCTGACTGTGTCATCTTGTGATGTCATTACAGTGAAATCTTTTAGTAGCTTTCAGACCTGTTCTGTGATGGTAAAGGCAGCCTCTACAGGTTCTCAAGGAAGTGTTTCTGACTTGAAGATCTCTAGGGCTTTTCTACAGATTTATGTAGACTTTGAGTCGTGCATCTGTGGGACACTGTGTCACGACAGGAGTGTCCAAATGTGAGGCTGTGACAGTCAGGGCAGTTCTGCAGTATTTGTTTCCGTAGGTATCTGAACTCTCATTCATTTTGAGGCTGGAGCATCCCTGGGAATCACTCCTTGTGTGGGTGCGTATATGGACAATCACTTGAAGAGGAAAAAGGTGTTATTGGTAAGTAACTGTCAGTTCCTCAAGTTGTCCATATGCACATTTACATCTACTTTTTTCTCTTGCTTAAAAATCTTGTGGGTTTTGCTGGTTTTATGCACAAGAGGCATGCTTGAGTTCTAGAAGGACTGAAGGCAGGTAGATTTGCTCTGTCGTTCTCTATCACGTACGTGGCATGGCAAGGGAGTGGTTCTAATGTACCCCCACAAGTCCTACTCGGAGTAGAATGGTTTGCATGCTTGGGTTTGAATGCTTGCTTTTACTTACACCTGCGGTGCAAAGGGGGTGCAGACAGTGCATCCACAGGAGTACGCAGCAGCTACTGGTAAGCGGCCTTCCTTTCTCTCCAGGATAGACAGTGGATGGAAGAAAGCAGGTGTGCCAGGAGTAAGGTGGTTAATGAAAAACAAGACAAAGTAGTAGCCTTAATTAAACTTGCTGTTTTAACTGAAAATAGCAGACAATCTTCCAAGCTTTTGGATAAACTAACACTTCAGTTGGTTGTTCCGGTTCATTTCCAAAGCCTTACAGAACCAATACACATCCTGTCACTGTAATTTTTTACCAAGTTCACTGTATTTTGTTTCTTCCAGGGTCCTGCAATGCAGTCACCTTCTGCAGCTGAATTTCCACCCTCCAGCTGGCAATGTGATACATCTGATGAGAACCAGAGAGAAGTAGGTCTTGAAGCTATATTTCAGATTGTTGATGAGATGTGTGCACCGCTCGGAAATCAAGTGGTGATGGTGGAACCTGTGGAGACGGTGGAACCTGTGGAGACGGTGGAACCTGTGGTGATGGTGGAACCTGTGGTGACGGTGGAATCTGTGGAGACGGTGGAATCTGTGGAGACGGTGGAATCTGTGGAGACGGTGGAATCTGTGGAGACGGTGGAATGTGTGGAGCGGGTGGAATCTGTGGAGACGGTGGAATCTGTGGAGACGGTGGAATCTGTGGAGACGGTGGAATCTGTGGAGACGGTGGAATCTGTGGAGACGGTGGAATCTGTGGAGACGGTGGAATCTGTGGAGAGCCAATGTTCAACCCTGCAGTCTAACAGAGGCCAACCACTGCCGGCTAACAGTGAGAACAGTGATACACCTTCTTTACCTGTGGAAAGCCAGCTGAAACCTCTTTCCTGTGAAGCTTCAGACATAGCAGTAGTGATGGGAGCGGATGAAGCGGTAGCTTGTTCTCTGTCTCAGTATTCTGAATTTCTCTATGCTACCGATACCACTGCGGCTGCAGGAAGTGCTGCTGCTGAAGTAGGGCAAGAATCTGTGACCATGCCGGAAGGATGTGAAAACCAGAGCGAACAACCAGATCTCTGCTCAATTCTGTTCTCCACCTTGCTTGCTCAGGAAGGACTGTTCAGTCTAGAGCAGGTAAGGAATAAAGAGAGAGAAAACCAACATATTTTAAGAGATAACTGTATTCAATAGTAATGCTAAGATCTGGACTTGTAGCTTTTTAATATTCTGGCATGCTTAAGAAGTAAGGCTTCTTTTGATTAAGCTTTTAATGGACCGTGAAGGGTTTGCTTGGTAAAGCAAGATGTGAGAAAGAAGAGAGGGTGAAGAAGAATCCCGCGTTAATGAGTAGGAGATGTGTTAGCCTGTGTTGGCCAAGTTAGGGTGCTCATTTGCATGGGAAAAATACATACTGCAGGTGTATTCATGGTGATGAAGTGGAAAGTTGTTGAGGTTATGACATACTGTCTTTAATCTTCAGTAAAAAAAGTATTTTGAGAGTTGCCACTGAAGGCAAAGATTTTTGTTTAAAATTTAGGTAAACAGATTGTTTCTGATAAAGTTACTATGTTTCTGTTTTCTGCGGAAAGTGTAATTTATTAACATTTGAATGGTATAAAGAATCTTCACTTCTTTATACTTTGTGATGTCCATCAAGTTGTAATCGTACTTCTGTTTACCTGTGCCTGGTCTTCCCTCTATCCAAAATTGTGAGTCATGCAGTGAGGGGCGTTCTAGGGGATCCTGTAGGAATGCACGCTCTACTTTTTTGTTTTGAAAACAAAGTAAAAGCAAGAGATTGACGGCATCTCCTGCTGCACAAGACCTACCTTGCATGTAGGCACTTGAAATTTCATTTTCACATATGTATGGCTCCAGCTGGGCATCGGAAGTCCGGCTGCTGTCTCATAAGTCATATAACTAGTGACATGCAGCAGATTTGGCATTTTTCAGTAATTGTAGAGAAAAGGCAGAACTTTCACATGCATCAGCTTTGATAGCTTTGTTTTTTTGTCCGCCAGACAATGTTTGGGACTCTGAAATTGCAGGAGTCCTAGATCTGAGTGAAGAGTCAGTCTGCAGCTGTGGTAAATCCATGGTCAGGAGCGTGCTCACTTGGAAAAACAAACAATAAAAAAGAGATAACTTGGGAACCAGATTTGTGTGGGCTAGGCTGATCTTGTTAGGCTGAAAATCTTATTATTGCCTTTTTTGTATTAGATTACTGAAGAGTTGGTGTGTAAGATCCTATAACATGGTGAGAAAGGGAGCTGAAAGGGATACTGTGCAGTATCATCACTCTTTAGTTTCCATGCACACAAACTGTAGGATTTAAAATTGGACACAGTGTTGTAAGTACAGGTTCACCAGTGAGGGGGAAATGAAATTCTTTCCATCTGCTGGCGATGCGGGTCCTTGTGCAGCCCAAGGAGGCATCAGCCTTATGGCTACTGCCAAATCCCCAGGTCCTTTGTAGAAGAACTGCGAGTCAGTGCCTAGACTTCTGTCAGCAAGTAGGTTAATAATAATTTCTTGGTAGTAGTTATCCCAGTATGCATTTGTCTTTTGTTTGTCAAACAATGAAGTTTGATTTCTACATTGCTTGTCTGATACTGCTCCTCAGTTCACAGTGTATTTATTTTTCCTTTTTCTTTTTTTAATAATGCAATTCGTAGAATTGTTTCTGTAACGGTTGTCCTGTGGCATATCCAAATTAGGATGCTTGTACGAGAAGTCTTCCTTCTTCTCACTCTTGATTAAGGCTCCTCGCTTGTTTTTCTAGAACTTATTATTATGTAAATATTACCAGGAAAGGAGCGGTTTAGATCCTCACTTGTGACATTTGGATTCTAGCCGGTGAAGGCAGTGAAGTGCAGTCCTTCTTCCTTCTCTCTGTTCTTACACCTAGAAGGAGCTGTGGTTCAGACCTCAGACAGAAGGCGTTGCTAGGGCAGTGCTTTTCACACGGCCGTGTTAACGGCACCGCTGCGATAGGTACCAGCAACACGCTTCACAGAGCAAATGCCGCGGTAAAGCTGCTCTCTGGCAAGGGCAGGAGGTGTGTTGGAGGGAACTAGCTCTCCCTGCAGTGTTCAGTTACTGTGTTCGCACAGGCCTGTTGGAATGTTATTATACATCTATGACAAAGAATGTGTATGTATTTCTATTAATATACAGACACATTGCCTTTTATATATTTAACAGTGAGTAACAATAGACTTGAGGCAGAGTGTGTGATTTTTGGAGTTACTAGTATCTTATTAGCAAGTGTGATGAACTTTTGTCCTCTGTAAACTCACACAAACCAGTTTTAATTTTTTTTTTCCCTGATAGAAGGAAATATTGCAGACTTTGAACAATCATTAATCTTTAGGATATTGATTGATAGAATATTTGCAGACGAGAGGAATACTCTAGAACAGGTGATAGTGAGAACATCTTTCTGTCTAAAGGTGAATTCCAAGTGCTTAACTTTGGGCCTTTACTTCCTTACTGGCGCAGAAATGTAACTTGGTTGTTTGGCTTTTTGTTATTTTTTTTTTTTAAAGCCTACAGATTTTTGCCACATGATCATGGAAATATACCAGTTCAGTGAACAGTTGCCTGCAAAATACATATGGAGCAGCAGCAGAGGGCTCCAAAAAGCAAGCAACACATTGTAATTTAACATCTTAACAACTGGACGGGGTGGGGTGAGATTCCCAAGCAGAAATGTGTGGCTCGCACGTGTAGTTCTGCATCACACAGCTCTGTCAAGTTGTCTGAGCTAGATCTGTCATTACTAATACGTGTGTCAGGAACACCGAGTGCACCTGGATTTCTCCTAGCTTGTTTCTTATAGCTGGTTTGGTAACTGAGGGCAAAGTTCAGACTGTGAGGACATGTACCCTAACTTTGTATATTCTAGCTTTCTCATTTTGTGTTTTGCTTATTATGTCATTTTGTAAGAACTTGAGTTTCTATTTGCCAACCTTCATTCTGAGTTAAAAGCACTTATGTACCATCTAGGCAGCGTTCAACGTTTGTTAGATATCCTTTTGGAGTGGAGACAAGTAGTTTTTATTTTGTCCCTAAAGTGTTTGTTTGTGTTTGTTTTTGTTCTTTTTTCTAAGGAGAGTACTAATAAGGAATGTGAATCCAGTCTGTCAGAGACAGAAGAGAGGCAACTCACTTCAGGAACTGAGCTTGTGAACGGATCTGTAGAAGAGAGAGGTTCGTCTGTAAAACCTAGATGCCGGAAGAGAAAGCATCCTGACGAGTTAATTGGTAAGAAGAGATTCTACATTTTTTTCAGAGATTACTGAGACAGCTACTCTGAAACTACTTATTGCAGAAAGGGGAGATCAGAGTAGTTGAGTTATCGTTTGCAGTGTAAGAACTTGCTGTGCCTTCAGTTAAGGGATTCTACTTTTACAACCTCTTAGTTTACTTACCAACACACTTCCAGAGTGAGGCTTGTGCTTATTACTCTTATGTGGAAAAGGGTATAAATTATATCAGTAAATACGACCTGAAGTTCTGAGAGTTGTGTCAGAAACCTGAATGTCACAATATTGAGATAAAGTCCATAGACATGTTTGCTGCAGGGTGACAGTGCGAGGAAACAACGAGTAATGAGGTGACTGTTGAAGTAACGAGGGGAAAAAAAACAACACCAGACTGATAAAGCTAGTGAGAAGTCCAAACTTTCTGTCTCAGATCACTAAATAAAGTTTGTACCTGCCTGCTGATATGTATGCTGAAACACCATGAGAAAAACAAGCAGAACAACTGAGGCCAAACAATTTTCAGGTCTAGTAACTAAAGAAAAAAACCTAAATATCCACAGATTAGAGAGAGTATGAAGACACAGAGAGTACTTTGGATCCATTCTAGAGGAAGGGTTGCTGCAGCCTGTAGGTCTCCTACGAAGTTATTTCCCTCACAGCTGTTCATCAAAGAGCTGATTGTAGAGTTTGAAGAGCTGTTGCTCACTTCAAAGAGTAGTTTCTGAATTCCAGATAATGATGCTAGTTAATAATTCAGCTCATAACACCCATCAGTTTCAAACATTTAAGTAAGGAATGAAGTCTTTTTGTCAGGAAGCTGAGAAAAAAGGTTGGATGGCATCTGGAAAGAAGACGTGCTTTTGTTTAAAACACAGAATCGAGAGTTCTCGTTCAATTGCTTCCTGCTATTGTGGATAATTAGAAAACTTCTCAGCTTTCATATCTAAAGCAAAACATTTGCTTAATATGCCAGTTGTGAAGTTTATGTACAGGAATGTTTTGGAAAGCATTTTCATGCGATTGTTCCTCACAGATGAAACACTGTTACACTAATACTAATTAGCAACAATTAGCATAGAGTCTGCTCTCTGGGAAATGTGATAGTCATCCAGGTCTGTGTTTCCACTCTTGTACCTTTTAGGCTTGGTGCAGAGGTAGAGGCGGGCAGCACACCTCAGCCAAATGGGGTGAGGCTCAAGCTGGCCCCAGATGAGTCGGGCACACGATACCGGTGCTGAAGCTGGCGTAGCCCGTCTCCTGCATTTCAGCTGTGAGCCTGAAGTGGGCAGCTTGAAGTAGAAGCTGATTCTGTAGCTCTGACTGCTTGTTTGTCTGTCAGTACCACCCTTACCCTGTGAGCCTTCGGAAGTCAATTATTCCTGAATCTTTCTGTGCTAAACTGGTGCATGGTGACAATTTCGAGGTGTTTCTTCACAGTTTTCCCTCTGATTGCGATGGAGTTGTGTCCATTTTCTTTTTCTCCTTGGGCAGTCATTTGCAAGTTTTCTGAGCCTGCGCTTTGACACATATCCTGCTATGGAAAAGTCTTTTGTTCCACCTATTTCAGGAGGCTGTTGACGTGATTCACTTTTCTTTGTTATATGGTGACACCAAGTTCTAGATACCACACAGTGAGAGCCGACATCATGTGGTGCCAAAGGCTCCTGCAAATGAACACGGAAGGGAAAGTCACTTCTGTGACTGGGAGCAGGTCTGGGCTGAAACCAAGGTTGATAATCAGTATAAATGGGCCGAGAATCAAACTCTCCCTTCCAGAGAAGGCATTACTTTCCTTTGAAGAGCTGGACTCGATTTCTCTGCATTTTGCAGCTATTCTGTAGCAAGAAAGACAACCGTTGTTTTGCTACAACACAGTCTCCAGGATTTCCCTCCAGCCCATCTCTGCAGCACTATAAACCACTGAAGTAGGTTAGCTCTTTTCTTCACATGGAAACCAACATTCTTAACCAACAAATTCGAGTTTACCGGTTTTAAGAACATCCTGCCAAACAGGGTCAAGATGAAAGATCTCTCTAGTCCATTGTCCTGTCTCCAACAATATCTTTGGCATTTTTGTACTATTAAATAGAAAAGGCCTCAGTAAACTTTTCTTCAGTTATTTTTTCTAGTCACTTTTTGAAGCCATGCAAACATTTAGCATCCACTATGTTTTTCCTAAGTCGCTGTTTATTGACATAGGTTAATTGCATAGTGAGTGAAGAACCTCCTCTTTGCTTGTTCTGAATGCAAGTGTTTGCTGTTAAAGCAAACATATCTTTACTCCTCATGCACTAATTGTCTTTGTACCTGACAATTTGACAGAGGGACCCTGTTTTCTTTGGTAGCAGCAGAAGAGTAACTATTTGTGAGTCCTCCCAGGGATCAAAAGCTGCAACAGAGGGTGCAGAAGTGCAGAACTTAATTCAGCGCTAGGATAGGTCATTGCAAATGAGTCTGGGCTGCGACACCTCTTCCCTTCCCACTCTTTTCTGGAGAGATGGTGGGTATGGCTCTCTAGTTTCTGGCATGTTTATCACGTTGAGGTGTGAGGGATAGGTCACCTTTTTCAGCCCCAGGCTCACTCTTAGGACATAGATTTGAAGGTGCTGAGCTCATGTTTAAAATGAAATTTTTGGAATAAATGTGTCTGGTTATGTTGGCAGCATCCACACTCGCAACAAAAGTCCTCCTGGACTACATGAATGATTGACGGGACTGTGTAAATTCTTCATGTATCCTTCCCCATCTCCTTTGCATTGGGCTCCACGGGTACACTCAGCTAGTGAATATACCTGTACTGGACCCAGCATCTGTGTTTTGTGCTTCCTCTTCTAAAAGAGTGCATAACAAGGACCGGATTCTGATTGGAGAAGTTCTTGTTTGCAGCCCTTCTTTCTGGAATTAGGGATCTTTCTTTTCCTAAGCTGTAAATTTGTCTCTTTAAAGTGCACGTGGGTGATATTTGCAGTGGTCGTACTGTTGTGACTGTATCAGGCTACTTGTTCACTTTCTTGGCCTGCAAGACTCAGCCATACACTGGAAGTATCTCCATTTTGCTGTGGATCAAAGGAATTTTCAAAAAAGGAGTCTCTTGTTTGTCCTGTCTGTGACACTGCACATTTTCTCAAGGAGCTTGGCACCAGCTTTGGCATACTTTGAGGCAGTTGTGCCTTCTATGGCCAAAGGAAGGACTATGTCCCATGCAGAATGGAAATTTCTGTGGGTACTGCCAGGGTTTTATAGTGGTTAACATCTGGCAGTTGGTATCCATGGCAGTGAGTGCACATATTAATAATGTATCTTGAAGAATGGGAGCACTTTTCTTACAATGTGTTTTGTTGTCATTTTGTACTGGAAGTTTTGAAAAATTAGAATAATCCCTATCCTTTAAACAGTAGACCTTGAATTCTCAAGTTCTAGTCTGCTTTTCAGGCCATATTTTATTGTACCTGATAGAAGCACAATTGCTCTATATGCTGCCAAGTGAAACATAGACAAAGACTCGTATTTACTCAGTATTCCCTTTTCTTCCTAGATTTCCTTCTGCTGGGAGATGAAGAGTGCAAGCGGGTTGCTTTCGAGGAAGAAGAGAGTGAGAAGTGTGTGACAAGTATGTGACAAGGTGCAGCAGCTGCCAGCTGGGTTCCCTTTTCAGACTCCAGCTGCAGCGCTCGGCACACAACAGCCACTTCGGATCATTTCAACTGTGTTTTTAAAAGAAAAATTATATTTCTTTGCTTTCTTCTTAACTTTGTAGAGTATTAGCTGCTCCATTTTTTCCCTCCCCTTTCATTACATTTTGTAGCTGTTAAGTTATAAAGCATCTAGTGGTCAATAATTACTTGTCTTCTTGTATTCTTTACATAAGGACTGCTTGTACTTTTTGTAGACAGAAAGCCTTAAAAACTTTCTCAAAACTCTCTTACTGGGAAGCAAATTGGTTTTAGTGATGGATTTGAAGTCTTTTTATGTAACGTTATTAAGTATTTATGTATTTATGTACCTTATTTATGTAACGTTTTTATGTAACGAAGCTACAGTATGCTCAGCACAGTGTTTGGTGCTCTCGCTGTCTTTCCTTGAGGTCTTAACGTGGCCCTTTGAGTAGGGATTGTGTGTGAAACAAAAGCGTTGGAAAGTCACAAGATTCTAGGTCTGAATGGGTCAGGGATTTCAGGAGAGCAGCTATAGGAAAGATGAGCTAATTTTCTGAGTGATTAACCAGGAAATGCTCTTCCTTCCGAAACCAACACTGTGTTGTTTCAGCAGCAAGTGTATTCTTTCTGGGTGGGTATCTGTTACATATGACAGCTGCTGATCTTTTACATCAATGGGGAATTCTTCTCTTTTAATAATTTTCTTTTTATTCTGATAGTATCTGCAATGGTAATTTATTTGTTATTTTTTGTGCTTTGTTTGAAATTATTTTTAAACTTTTAAAATAGGACTAAGATAGGAGTAAGATAGTAAAATAGGAGTAAGATAGTAAAATAGGAGTAAGATAGTAAAATAGGAGTAAGATAGTAAAATAGGAGTAAGATAGTAAAATAGGAGTAAGATAGTAAAATAAATAGGAGTAAGATAGGACAATTTATATTGATAGTAGATCCTAAGTTTTTAATAGCAATGCACTTGTATTTTAAAGGGGGCACATTCTGTATTTGTATACTTAAGGAAATGCATGTGGAAGAGCACTTAAAACATAAATTTAATGGCTTCATGCACGTTCATACTTCTTTTATAATTAATTAGAGACAGTCTCGAGCAAAATGCGCAAGAGAGGAGCAGAGACAACTTACCAGGACCACTTCAGTTATGCTGTCCAGAGCTTTGCGTATCTTGTAGCTATGGTCAGGATATCTGAAGTGAACTGAGAGGGAGGATGAATTATTCGCCCACAGTCCAAACTGGCAAAAGCAATCCAAGGATGCTTTTAGATAGGGCGAGTTTGTAGTGCTCCTATACTGATTGTCCTCGGATTTGTCGTTTTTTATCATACGTTGCATGTGCACGGCGCAGTTCTGCTTGGTGCGAGCAGTGCAAGGCTACGTGCTTCCGTTCTGTTCCTCGAAAGAAACAATGTGGGAAGCATTTCTAAATGAATGAGAATATTGAGGTAGTTAAAAAGAAAACAGCTTTGATAACACTGCTGCAGCTTTGTCACCTGAGTTTGGTTTTCTGCTCTCCAGCTGACGTGGCTTGAAACCATTGGCTGATATTCCATGGCAATAGTGGACACTCTGTATGTCCTGTGGTAGTTCGTGCCGTTAATAGTAACAGAGTTTGAAAGCATCAGTCTAGTGTTCTTGGTTTCAAGGTGTAAGCAGGTGGAGAACAGAGGAATTCAGCCTTATCAAACTGGTGCTCCTACCTCTTTGATTCAGACAAAATACAAAGGGAACTTCTTAGCTTACCTTTCTTGCTCCTCTTTACCTCCAGAAGATTTGATACATTTGGAGACTGAAGTTAGAGGAGCCTTAGTGTCTTAACGTTCTGTCATTCTAAAGACAAATGCTGAAATGTGACTATGAAATGTCACTATGAAATGTGACTATGAATGTGACAAATGCATGAAATGTGCTAATTTTTAAAGGCTATGGAGATGAATATCCTACAGTACAGCACTTTAAGGATACCTATGCATGTGAGCTCTGTTTGTCCTTAGCCTTCTCACTGACGTAATGTGAGAGAGCACAGGAGAAAGTGCGCTCGGTGCTTTAGGAAATCCGTCTCATGTTGCAGAAGGCCTTACAAGTCTCGGGTAACTCTAGACTGACTGTCTAGCATTTTGACACCTTAATGTTGATGTAGTTTGGTCCATAAATAATAGGAAATAGCTTCTGTGATAAGACTTTTTAAACCATATTCTTGTTAGTGGGAACATAGTGAGATTTGTTTTACCTGAAGGACCTATTTTTATACCCCTGCTTAGTTGCAGAAATCTGAAATAAATTAAACTTTTAAACTAAAGTGAGTGTTGCATTTATGTTTTCTTTGTGGTTGAAATTACAAATGATAGAGAACTGTAGTTAAAAAGATTGCTTTGTGTATCAGGTGGTTCTTGCTGACACTTTTATCAACAGGTAACGATTACCACATGGACACGTTTAAAAAAAAAAAAAAAGCTGGCCAATTTGTTTGTGCAATTTATTAATTTCTGTGGAGTGACTCCAGGGGTTGGTTTGGTTACACACGTAACAAAACCCCCTGGTCGATCCCTGAGCTTTCCCGAACGCGCTTTTCCACGAGCGTGGGCAGCTGCAGCGAACGACCCCGCGACGCCCGGCCGGACCCCGGTTTTACACGTTCCCACTCGCAACCTCACTTGGAGTCCCTGGGGCTGCCCGCGGAGCCTCGGTCACCTCTCCGGGGTGTCGGCGGAGAGGAGCAGCTGAATTCA
>NW_009734292.1:15714-23809 GCF_000703405.1 Apaloderma vittatum | reverse complement strand
TTTTTTTTTTTTTTTTTTTTTTGAGTTGTCGCTTTTCCTATATCACAAATAGTGGATACTCTGCCATATAGAAACTGTACTAGCTTCAAGGAAAGGTTCTAAGTGTCTCTGATGCCAGTTTCATTGCCCAGTATGATTTCACTGAATAAATACAATAAGTTCAAAACATTTGTTCTGTACATGTGAAGTAAAAGGATATGTACTCTTATCATTATGTGGCACGCACTCCTCCCTGGAAAATGCTCTGCTCTGCCCCAACAGAAAACTTCACGCCCATGTGCTGGAGTCCTGTACTGCAGGTTGGCTCTGCCTTCACCCACCTCCAAGCAAAAATGGACGATTCTGGTGCTTCGTGCTCTGCTCAGCATGGTCAGCACATGCAACATGTTTCCTAAAATCCACTTTCTGGATGATATATCTTCTCCCAGGAATAATTCATAGAGGTGGCAATTTTGTGCCTAAATGTATCTGAAATTCACAGGCATGACAATAAAATATTTAGTTCAGTCAGTTTGGGTGTTGCCTCTGTGCATTCACATTGGCAAGCTTTTAGATGAGTAAACTTTACCTGAAAAATCTTAGGTACTTACAGGCCTGTCAGAATTGAAGCTATAAAGTTACTTGTTTTGGTTTTCCTTTGAATTGAATTCTGCAGCTCAGATGATAACTTCTTTAAACATTAATCTATGTCTGGGAATTTGCTCTAACTCTTTCTACAGTCTTCTGAATTTTCAGTTTTACTTCCAGCCTTAGGTAAAAAAAAAAATTCTCATGCCAAGCACTTACTACTTTGACAAAATAAATAATTCTCTGCTTACATGAGTGTACATTCTGTTGTCATAAAAATGGCATAAGGAAATATAAAATGACTAGGCAATTTAAAAAAAATATATTACCCCAGCTAGGTGAAGAAGACATCTTAAAGAAAATTTAGGGGAAAAAAACCCCATAAAACAATTTGGTGTTTATTATGTTCATTTAAAAAAAAAAAAAAAAACACAAAAAACCCCGCAACAAACCAACACAAACAAAACTCCACCAAATCAAAAAAACCACAATCGAACAAAAAACAGTCCTCAAATCCTAACCCTAAAACACAGATAACCACTTCTTGCTGATACTGTGCTTAATTTCAGATGTTATCTCCTTTGACAAGAGTATGGAAAAGACACAGCTAGCTGCAATCACAGACAAAAATTAATAATATTTATATAATTAACCCCTTGGCGTTTTCTTAGTTATCTTTTGCCTACTCATTTTGAGTGGGATCATCAGGTCACTAACGGTTTATAGGCCATCACTTAAAAAACAGATTATGGCCTTATGTTCAAGACCTAATACTGAGATAGTATTAAAGTACAGTAAGAAATACAGAAAGATTATCTAATTTACCACTCTTAGTTTTTCATTCCATTAAACTCCAAACTTACAGTGAATAATAGCATGCCGAAGCAATCTCTAGTTGCTTAGTGAATGCCTAGCAAAAAGGAAGTTTAGGTAAAAAACAGCCAGCTTTCTCTTTCTGAGTTCCCATTTCACATTGGAAATATTCTAAATGTGCTGGCAGGGCTTAAATGGTTTTTCTCTGTAGACTGAACTTGTGCTGTTAAACTCAAAACCAATTTTGCATTGACTCTAATCAAAGAGATCAAATACCTATTCTTCCTTCAGACCTACTTCCAGCAGGAAAGATTCAGCCAAGTGGAATGAAATAAAAGCGTAACATAAGAGGTTCCCCAAAACAGCCTTCGATGTTAGTCATACCCATGATGGAAGAGTGTTATCAGAAGGTGTTTGTCTTCCACACAAAGCTACATTTCATAACCCATTGCTGCAATGAGCATTGTGCAGAGCATCTGTCAGGGGCCTTCGTGTGAGTGGCAAAGAATTTTTGCTACAGGCAGGCACCCATTGCTCCCACCTTCTCCCAGCATCATGGTCTCTAATTTTTGTCCCTCTAGACTTTGGTTTCTGTCACTAATACTGCCAAAAGCTGTTCTGTTGCACATTGTTTATATTGTCTGGGTTTTGGGACCACAGACACCTGAAGGCTGGATTTAACTGGTAAAATAGATATAGGCATTGTAAGGATCACAGAAAATCTTGATTCTGATATCAGGCTTGTTGGTGACTTCTCAGGACACTTTGCTCACTTTCTGAAATGATCTCTGCATACTACCTTTTACATGAGTAATAATATATGTATGTAATAGAAACTTATACATATGACAATATGTAGATAGCATTAGAGCTGAGAACTGTCATTCTTTTAGGGTTTTTTCTCCTTCCCCTCAACTAAATGCATTAGTAAAATGGAAAAGGGAAATTTACATGATGTTACATTAATTATCTTAATTTCATTGCAGTTTAATTGCCATATTAATTCATCAAGAACATGTAAAATTTTTTAACACAAAAAAAAAGGTAAAAAAATTTTGTGGAAATCATGAACAGGCCTACATTAATTTTCTATGCAGAGAGTATGAATAATGTATTTTTTGTATGTATCATTTTGTGTTGTATAAATTCATCTTTGGCCTTTTACCTTTCATCAATGATACGATTTAATCACTAGCCTGATTTAAATCAGCAGCAGTGAAGGGTGTCAGACCAACAGGCACAGCAGCTGGAACCTTGTCAGAAATTCTGTGTTAAATATCTGTTTTTGCTGTATATTTTTTTCCATTTGATATTTATGACTTACTTCATAAAATTACAGTATAGGGTAACTAGCATTGCTCTGTTAAGCATACTAATTCTCCCCTCCCAGTATCAAAGCTTGATAGAATAATGTTATGTGATATGGCAAAAGTCTGGAGAATAACTAAAACAGAAAAACTGAACCTAGATGTAAGTCTGGCAGGCAATCAAAGCTGTCAGCTTCTAACCACTGCAGCTGCCTAGGCTTTGGTTAACCTCTCATTGATTTCTCCAAATAGGATTTCATCTAAAGCACCAAATTAAAAACTGATACTGAGGGGCTGGTTCGGAAAACTGAAAACTGTACAAATGAATTGCTGGCAAATATACTTGGCAGCTTTCATCTTTGTAAAGCCTCTGTTTCTGAACCTAACAAAAGTTGGTAGACGTCAGGGGTTTTGGGGGGGGAGGAGGGGAAAGAGTATGAAGCAATGTAATGAATTATTTTACTCTGATTAAGGAAGTGTTTAGTGAGTGAAGTGTAGTTATTAATGTATTTAATCTTTCTGGCAATGGATTGGTATAGTAAAAAAAGCACAGTAGAGACTGTCTGAAGAAGAAAAAAAAGAAAACAAAAATAAACCAAAAATCCTCTTGTAATAAAATCCCTGTGATCTGCAGTACATTGTCATGCCGAAGAACATGCAGTAACAGCCATTTCACTTTGTGCTATTTCCTGATTGCTACATTCACGTACCCAAGCGTATATACCCAATCTTCTAAAGGAAGGTCTAGGCTGTGAGGGTTTACAGTGCTGCAATATATAAGGTATATGACAGCTCAAAACAGCACAGTATTAAACCCAGAAAATGATTTAAAAGAATCAGCACTGTTGAAACATTTCAGAATAAAACACTTTCCTTTCCTATAAAGATCACTGGCTGCTTATCCAGTCTATCCCTATATATAAAGCCTCATTAATCCTAAACCAGAAACAATCTGATACATCATGCATGAAAAAAATTGAAACCTCTTTCTTATTCGTATTTTGGATCCTCAGAGGCTACTAAATTCCCTACAAATGTTTGATTCTACTCTGCTCAAATCAGGTGAATCACCACAAATGAGGAAAAGTTCTTAAAGCTATTAAGTAATGACTGCATATATCACCCTGATGAAGGGAATAGTAACAAAGATTTTACCCAGAACAGACTAAATTTCTACACGTGAGAGTAATCACCAGCACGTACTTGGCTATATTCCAGTTCAGGCAAATAGAATGGCTAAAATGTAGAAGCATTATGAAGGTCAGTGGTAAATATCTGATGACTTTAATCAGAATAAACGTATCCTCATCTATGCTTCTTCAGTCATTGACAAAGATGGTGCTGAATTACATTTTATGTATTACTTCTGTTGATCCCCATAAGACACTCTTGCTAGCCTATACTGACATTTGATCTCCTTTTTTAATTTCTGCATTTGAAAGCTTATCAAATTCTGGCCTTAGTGCTAACCATGTAAGACACTTTTTTACAGGTCTTGATGAGGACATAACCTGATGTCACATGATAAAAAACAGATAGACAAAGATGTTAGGCAACCATACAACACTTCAATCTCTGTAAGTGTAGTTTTCCCAAGTTTCCTTAACAAAAAAAAAAACCACAAGGATGAACTTGAAGAGTGTGTTTCAGCTTGAGGCTCAGCCATCCAACATTAGGCATCCACTGCATAAGCTCAAGTTACAGGCAGTGGCACACTAAGACTTCATTCAGTTATATAAACATGGGGTCTGCTAACATTTGAGATAGCATGCAGCAAACTTTATAGTATCTAATAAAGTCAACTACCCACTTACAAACATGTAAGACAGGATACCTAAGAAACAACATCTTGGGAAAACATCAACAGAAAAAAAAATGTTTTTTTAATGCCACTAGAATCTACAATCAAAAAAAATTCATCCCTTCCCCTCCAAAAACAAAACTGATATTATCGTGAATCACACTTGTACTCTTTTTTCATCCTACTCCACCTTTGCATTTAACACTACATCATAAAAACTGAATTATAGAACATAATGTTCATTTTAATTCTCTCCTCCTCCAAGGCAAAATGCAACTGAAAGCATTTTCTTCAGTACACAAAGTACATTTATTTTAATAGGTATAGGACAGATGAAGAAAACTCGTGAAGAACTGTTTTCATGCATACTTCCTTGCCTCTCTCACCTACAATGATGTTTATTGGTTTAAGAAAACAAAATTATGGTATATTTTTTTTTGGAATGCCCACGACACTTCTCGTACAAATATAATATCAAACAAAACCAATTGGATAACCTCTGTGGCATCCTCCTTCCCAAAAAAACTGGCATCTTAATAACATTAAATAATAGAAATATCTTACTTAAAATATTTGGGTACTTATAGGGGGCCGGTTAGCTCAGTGGTTTGAGGGCGGTGCTGACAATGCCCAACACCAAGGTTGTGGGCTCGATTCCCGCTCGGTCCCCATTTGTTGCCTGGTCTAGTCGAGAGGTGGCGTCCTTGCCCATAACAGGGAGGTTGGACTAGATGATCTCTAAGGTCCCTTCCAGCCTAGGCCATTCTATGATTCTATTATATAAATGATCAGGTTTTCCCCAAAGTAAATAAGTTTTTGAACAGAATAAATATGTGGGAGTATTTAAAAATGTCTTTTTTGATAGTACAATAGTATAATAGTGTATGCTGATGATTTTTTAAAATTTATTTTATGTATGAGCATGGAAGGTGGTGTATCTCCCTAACTCCCGTATTTTGAACCCCTACATAGGAGCAGCCTTTCAAAAACATAATGGGGAAATCCTGACTGAGCTCAGCTGAACCACAAAAGCAAGTACTTGGACTTGATACTAATGAGGACTGTGAAACATAAAAAGTTATACTACCAGCAAAAGAAAGACAAAAATATCAAGTTGCCACTCACAGTGGTAGGGATCCTAGCAGCAAATGACATAGAAAAAGCTGGGGTACTAGATGCCTTTTTCGTCTCATTTCTACTGGTAAAGACTGCCTCAAGCCTCCCAGGTCCTCTGAGTGTGTGTCAGAGACTGAAGCATTACCCATAGTAGAAGATTAAGGCAGAAATCAATTAAGAAAATCAGACATAAAACAAGATGGGATGCCTCCAACAGTGTAGAGGAAGCCTGAAAACGACATTGCAAGGCCACTGTCTAAGGTCTTACAAAGGTCTAGTTGATCAGGGTAGGTTTCTGAAAACTGGAAATATTGCCCATTTTCAAGGAGGAGAAAGATCATTAGAGGAACTGCAGCCAGCCAGCCTGGCTGCACTACTCTGGACTGACAGGTTCAAGAGATTGTGATTGCAGGTGTACAGTCCAACAGGCAGTTGGTTAATTTGGGTCAATAATGGTGTTAATGCTGCCTTTGCATCTGATGTCTTGACTAATAAGCTGGATCATGAGGCAGAGTGCATCTTCTGCAAGTGTGGAGGTGACCCCAAGCTGAGGGCAAGTGCTTTGCATGCTAGAAGGCTGGGCTTTTATTCAAAGTTTGACAGGCTGGATAAATGGGCAACAGGTGCCTCAACAAGTGCAGCAATGGCAAACATGGAATCTTGCCCCAGGAGGAAATAACTCTATGCAACAATGCAGGCTGAGGCCAACTTGCAGCAAAAGACCTATTGGTTCTGCTGTACAACCACTTCAGCGTAAGTCAAGCAATTTAGACTGGATATTAGGATAAATTTCTTCACCAAAAGGGTTATCAAACATTGGAAAGGGCTACCCAGGGAAGCAGTTAAGTCATCCCTAGAGGTATTTAGATGTGGAACTTAGGGATATGTCACTTAGACACTTCTGATTTGGCAGTGTTAGATTTACAGCAGTACTCAGTGATCTCAAAGTTCATTTCCAACTTGAATAATTCTATGATTCTATGTATGAAACTGTGTGTGGAAAGACGTGTCCAGTGTTGAACTCTCCAGTACAGGAGAAACACTGCAGTAAGCCCAGCAAAAGGTCACCAGGTTGGTCAGAAAGCTGGAGAGTATAAAGGTCTCTGAGAGCTGCTTGTGCTCATTCTCAATGTGCAACACTTAGAGCAATTTTAGCCACTGAAGGGGAGGCTCTGGAGAATATGGAGCCAGGCTCCTTTTGTACTGTGATAGGATAAGAAGCAAGGGAGATAAATTGCAACAAGGAAATTTCTATCTTGGTATAAAGGCAAAAATTCTTGCAAGGACGATCAAACACTGGAACAGGCCACCATGTCAAGACTGGAGATAGCCTTTGAGATATTAAAAACTTGAGTGGCTAGGGCCCTGAACAACTTGATCTAAATTAGCCCTCTTTGGGTAGAATATCAAATGTCCCTGAGGTCTTCTCCTACTCAGATTACTACATGATAATAGAACAGTACTTCATGCAAGCTTTAATATGCCTAGCTTTAATATATTTAATACTGTTCATTTTTATATAACATTTCAGTGGGTAATAAATCATTTTTTCTGTGTAATACACAGAAAAGCTAATCATACATCAAAGCTAATCTGTTTAAACATTACACATTTTCATATTAGAACTATTTTTAAATACTTAAAGTGTTCTGATGATGCTATTAGAAATGGTATCAGACAAATAATCTGACAGAGACAGTATGAAATTAGTTGATGTTGTAATAACATCAAAAGACTGCACTGCTTTGTATACGAGCTTCATCTCCACAGGAAAACAAACAAACAGGAGATGTTAAAAAAAACCAAAAAACCACCACACAGCAACAACCACAACCAATCAAAAAAAGCACATCAACTTCTCACCTCTGCTGCCACTTGTATTGGTTTCATTAAGGTCACACAGAAAATATGGCTAGTGGCTTCAAATTTTCTTTCAGGGTAGGGGGTGGACTGGTTGGAGGCAAATCTATTTGCAGGACACAAGTAACAACCCCAAATTAACCTAGTATGTCTTACAAAAGGATCACCGAGGCATGGGAATTTTATGGAATTTAGAGAAAGAGCAAAAAGTTCAAGAAACAGAAGTCAAACCCGTACTGTACTCTCTTCTCTTCCTTCAGAGTAGAAATCCTCGAGTAAAGGATATTTTCAGGACATAGACTGGGAAACCACAATAAATTTTGATTGCAAGGATGTTTTTTCTAATTGTGGTTATGACATTTAAATTTACATTAACTGTTTGATTACTCAACTCTTTTCCTTCTCCATGATGGATAAATATTTAATGAGAATAATCTCCACTGTGACTGTGAACAGTGTAAAGAAGTTAATTTCTCCTCTATTTTTTCTATAGGTCCCTGAGAAACCAAGTGTAATCTGAAGAGTTACAGAATAACTAGCTTTCCTCCAAATCTCTTTGTAAGTATCCACTGGAAAGCTAATATTTATTTAGCTATACCTAAAGGAACTTTACAACCCCACGAGAAATCCT
>NW_009734292.1:0-15704 GCF_000703405.1 Apaloderma vittatum | reverse complement strand
TTACACAGGGCAACCATATTTAGAGTCAGGAACAGTACAGAATAAGTGAGATTTTTGACTTAAGCTAGGTCTTCAGTCTTAGTTACAGACACAATTGCTCAAAGGCTTAGTCTGCCTGACTCAGATGTACTGATAACACCTCGTTATCAGCAGCACTGGCAGGAACACATGAGGCTTTTTTCAAAGCTAGATACGAGGAAATCCACACAGGGGACTATTACATTTTTTCTGCTAAGAAAATATGTCTCAGAAAACATCTCAAGAAATCCAGCAGCCAATGAAGTTACTATTAACCTACAACTCCTCCTTAGTTCTATATTTAATTACTGTATATTATGTCATGAAGAGAAGCTAGAGGTAGAAGAATGCTATTAAAACTATATAACTCTTCCAGTGTAGGAACCAGAGTGGGCCCCCAACAGAAGGGTAAAAAAATCCAAAACAAAAAACCCCCTCACATTTTAAAATATTAAAATATTACTTAAATATAAAAATTTATGACTGATGCTCTTTTCTCTTACATACTCAATACAGAGAGAGAGAAAGAATGTCTTATTTTATTCACTAAGAATGGAAGCATTATATGGTTTAAAGGAAGAAAGAAAAGCTGGAATATATTGAAATACTGACAGACAGCAGCATCCTGCTTCCAGACACAGATTCCTAGCAAATGCCTTCACCCAGAGACAAAATGATGCACTTTTTATACAAGATTATGATTTGCACTACCAAAACAAGGGTGAAAGAGAACATCTAGACTTACATTCCCATTTGAGCCATTAGGTCTGTCATAACAACAGTAAGAAAGACACTAGAATACTTTTCCCTAACATTGCAAGAGAGAACAGCAGGCTAAGAGGATAATATGCAAGAGCAGTCTGGAGGAACAGTTCTTCATGAGGATAGAGACTTGGCCTAAACATTTCAATTCATATATCACATATACTCCAAATTTTATACATATCACACTCCTCACTTACTAAAATGTATGTAAAGTAGTTGATGAAAGTATTAGAATACGGTATACAAAAACAAGAATGGATCTATCTTCACCCCAGTAGGGCAGTTGTTTTTCCATATGCTGCTTCATGTGCTTCTGCTGTGCATCTGTCTCACAGTAAACATTAGATGGTTAAATTCACTATAAATTACAGGCTGGAACAAGTTTGATTTCAATGATAGCACGAGAGGAAAACAGTTGGGATCCCTAAGGGGAGGTGCAGGCATCAAGGGGATGAATCAAAAATCACAATGGTACATTGCATGCTACTAGTTAGAGGGGAGGAAAAAAAAAGAAGATACATATGTAAACATTTATTTTTGTATAAACCTGAAGCTGTTCAGTTTCACTTCAACCATATTTGAGACAGAAGAGTAGAACCCCACTGATCAGCAGCTATTTTGATTCATTTGAAAGAGCTCTTTCACACATCATTTTAACGATGATTCTGAACTTAAAAGCAGCCTAGCCCAATTCCTTCAGCTCTGCATCTCTTTCCTATCTTGAAGAAAGATTCTGCTCCTTTAGGACAAGCTCTGACATAAGCTTCATGCTCATAATATAACCTTCACAAATCTGCCTCCTGCTTTTGATTATTCGACGCAGTTTTTCTCCCACTTATGCACAGAATCATAGATTCATAGAATAGTTTAGATTGGAATAGACCTTCACAAAGTCCAACCTTTATCTTAGCCCTATCAACACCACTAAACTATGTCCCTCAGCACAACATGTACCCATCTCCAGGGATGGTAACTCAACCACCTCCCTGTGCTGACTGTTCCAATGCTTGACAGCCCTCTCAGTAAAGAAATACATGCATACTCCCAGATGTGTGTGTTCATGTCTTGGGCTGGAAGGAGATGTTTCCACCCCAAAGGAACAGATGTTAATGTTACAAGTGCCAAAGTACCATTACATTGCTAGAAAGGATTATTTTGTTCACACATCACAAGATCGAGTCTACCCAAAAGCATCACTCAGATAAATGAGACTGTGGCTACATCTGCCCATCTGCAAGTAACAAAATTATGCTGGTGTGAGATGGAAAACAAAGTTGCACTAGCTGAATTCCATCCTGTAATTGCTGCTGACTTCACACTTCTGTAACACATTTGGTTTGGGAGACCAGAACGACAGAAATCTCAGCTACAACTGCTAGTTGGCCTTACATATGGATGTTATCAAGATTGGCCTGAGGCTACTTGACTAGTGAGGCCACACGGCTCACTAGCTCAGCTTGTAGTGGCATGCACCAACGACGTGATTCATAAAGCAATAAACAATTAGGACAATAACTCCTCATGAGTGGGCACATGTATAGGAATTCAGCACTCCGTGCACACAGGAGTACAGCTGACAGCCAGGACACAGACACGTTCCACAGTGGGGAGTGAGCATGCTGTACCCCTGCATGCTGGTCTGAACTGGGTTGGAGGAAATGCAGTTTTGACTAGTATCTATGTGTGTGTGTGCACACATCTGTCTGTGTTGTAGAATACCTTTCTTAAAAGACAAATTGCTGTCCATGTCCAACCATCCCTCCCACACTCTAAATACATTTTAGACAATTCATCCCACTCCAGCCTAGTTCTCTCACAAAGTCCTGCTGTCTGAGCTGCTGCTTCATGAGGTAGAGCAGACACTTACCTAAAAACCTCTTCATCTAATCTTTAGGTCCAGCTGCCAAAAACATTAAAGGCAATGATTAAAATTTAACTTCAAAAAATAGAAAATCCATTAGGTATGAAAGTTGGTTTAAGAGGGATTTTTAGCTTCTATTACATGCGAAGTTCATGAAAATTTACTTTGTCAAGAATCCTTTAGAAAAAGACTCTATAATTGCTATTTAGGTGAGCAAAGTACTCACAGTTAATTCAACTGTTTGTTTGGGTTTTTTTTCAAAGCAAGAATACAATACATCTTTGTTCATACTCAATAATGCATTTTAAAATGAGCAGTCCTCATTCAGTCTAAAAATCCTAGTTATTATTGTGTTCACTGTAAATCACCTTGTCATAACTGTGTATAATGGCTTTTTCCCACTCAAAATTTCCTTAAAAATTCTTAGATTACTGAACTGATGTATAACCAGCATTTTCTATCATTAGAGAGGAGAGAGATAAGATAGACATATAGACTTAGGTTATCTACATCTATTTTATATCACACTAATAGAGATTCAAAGTCCATTCAGAATACTTTACGCTAAAAAGTGAAGGCAATTCTCTTATCTCTGAAATGCCTATATTGAGGCTAAAATAGCCTACTACTAAGGCTAAAAGTCAAATACTCAGTAAGCAGTTAGAAAATATAGTTTTAAATTTAATGTTTAGGACGGGAAACTCCAGTTTGCAGGAAATTTTCTTCTTCTGGAGCAGCTTAAAGCAAGTGCCACAGAATGCTTACTTTTGGGGAAAGAGGCCTAAATTATAAAGGAAACTTTTTATTTTTACTGTAATCTTGTTGTTTGAGTAACTGAACAAATGTGGTTAAATGTATCATAAGATGCAACTAAATCTAATTTGCAGTTATTACTTTTAACCTTTAAAACAAGTTAGAAGTTCTGAACTTCTACATGGAGTTTTCTCGTATTAAGTTTGGAAAGTCTCTCTTTAAAAATTATAGAGAGTGGACACATGCTGCAATCCTTTATTTCACACCAAAAACACCAGCAGGGAAGTGGAGAGACTAGACTGGAGTTCTGAGAAGAGAAGCAACTATGTATCTAAATAGAATATGGCTCCTCCTTACTGCAGAGTTTCACAAATCAAAGCCTTGAACCTGGGTTCTACTTGGATTACTGCCTCAAAGTGTAGGATAGACAGCACCTGCCAGACTTATTTTCTTAGAAATCTACATGGTGCTCAAAAAGAGAATGTTATTTTCCTTAGCTTACTGGGCTGGAGCGAGAGTTAAACAAGACTATCTAGGGGATGCCTGAAGAAGAGTACTGTTCAGTTATATTAAGTTTGGATGAGATGGAGTTAGTTTTCTCTACTGCAGCCCTTGAGGTGCTGTGCTTTACAGTGGTAGCCAGAAGGATGTTAATAACACCCCAGTGTTTTGGTTACTGCCCAGCAGTTCTCGCACAGCACCACAGCTGTCTCTCCAACTCTCTCCCCTCAACAGTAGGCTGTGAGTGGACAAGATCTTGGTCTTCAGAGACAACTAACCCAAAACGACCAAAGGGACATTCCATACCATAAGTTGCCAGCTCAGCTATAAAAGGTAACAGAAAGGAGGTGGAAATGAATGCATTCTTTGTTTACATTTGTCTTTTGGAGCAGTCGCTACATATACTGAAGCCCTGCTTCCCAGGAAGTGGCCAGACATCACCTGCTGATAGGAATTACAGAATAAATCTTTTGTTTTCTTTTGCTTTGGCACACAACCTTTACTTTTGCTTTATTAAACTGTCCTTGTATCAATCCATAAGCCTTTTGTTGTATTTTTCTCTTCTTTGTCCAGTCAAGAAAGGGGAGTGATAGAGCGGCTTTGGTGGACACCTGGCCTCCAGACAGAGTCAACCCACCACATCAGTAGGCCCAGATGTGAATCATGAATTGCTCTGATGGGCAATAGATAACCACTTGCTTGTCTGTCTAAAAACAAGGGAGAAAGTCTCATTATAACCTCCATCTTCCCCGGTCAGATGTTACCACATGGTTCTAGCTGACTACAGGCATTACTTCAACTTCACACTAGTGTGACAATATTGCATAGAATGGAAACACACTTGCATAAATTTGCAGTAATGCACTTAGAAGCCCTGCAGGCAGGTTGCCCATTAAATTCAGTGACAGCAGGGCTCCAAATACCTATCTTAAAATCAAATGTTTATTTTATTTATTTCAGTGGATTTGGTATCTTACCACCCATGGTTTGTCAGGTACCCAAATCTCCCACAAGTACTTCGGCATATCTCCAAAATTCAGTGCCTAAAAAGCAATAATATTTAAATAAAAAAGCTGTGTCACTCTTACTATGGATCTTCAGATAACCCACCTCCCCAATGGCCCGATATTGGTACTTCAGAAAGCAAAATGTGAGCAAATTTCTACCGAAAGTAGATAAATAACTTTTTATGAGAGTTCACAAACTTCAGGGGCCATAGACTAGTGTTACCAAACATATGCATGGTAACATTTAAAATGCTACATCAAACATCAGTTTGCTTTCTGAAGGCTGACTTTATGACATTTTTCTACAGCCAGGTAAGAGACTTTAAGATGGGTTTTTATTGTTCTGTTTGGTGAACTACCAAGTAAAATCGCTGTCTCATAAGAAGAAGAAACTTTTTTTTTGGGGTTTAATGCACTATTAAGCTTTTTATTAAGATATTATTAATCAACTCTGAGACTCTAAAAAGCAAAACCAGCAAATCTTTAAAACTGCAATTAAAGCTGTGTTTAATGTGGGAGCATTAATGGATGTTCATGCTCTGTTACTAACTGCTGAATATAAATAGCACTATGTACTTCAGGTTCCCTCCTGAGTGTAATATTCAGGCACCCCAAAATATCATGTCTCCAAAGACTCAAGTCATAAAGATTGTCTGTGTATGTGACTACAAGAGAACTGTGAAGAGAAAGTTCAGTAGGTTACCAAGTTTAAAGAACCTTCAAAACTGCGTATTCCTAAAGGAACTGAATTTGTTATCCAAACTAACAGCAGAACACCACAATAATTCTGAAGAATATAAGCCAGGAAAAAGCATGCATTTGGAAGAACTGTCAGAAACTCAGGTATTAACTCAGCACCAGGCCTTTGTGCTGTTCTATCTTGAGAAGAGAAAGCTTCCCAGAGAGAGGGCATTACATTTAGAATAATGTTTCTGGAAATTTGGACAATTTCATATCCATTCTCTGTAGAGTAATATGCCCAAATTGCAAACAATTACTCTGTGTACCATATTCAGAAAAGACATTAGTATTCTGTGCAGAATGGTTTATCCACTCCTTTACAATGATATAGTGAGCAAAATCCCCAGAAAACTTTAAATCAAATAGTACTTTCACTTGCAATGAAAAACACATGTCCCTCCCAAAGTACTCCCAACAGGTACCACAAATATCTCACAGATGTTCTGTGTTCTTGGAGAATTATATCACAGTTCTGATAGCCAAAATAAAATAAAATAAAATAAAATAAAATGAGAATACCAAAACTCAAAATATTAAAATGTTTTACACAGGCAGAAACATTTTTTAGTCTTATACTCTGAGTGAAAGGACACTTACCTAATCTATGGTGATTAATAAGTATGGCTTAACGGAAAGGTAAAAGCCACTGAGAATGTCTCATCTTAAACTTTGCCTGTATGCCCTCCAATATTTTACATATAATTGTTTTCTTTGTTTACATGAGCACAAATAAAGAGCAATTCACCCAAAGGCAATAGAATTAAACTGATAGAAAAGCAAAGAAGGGGTCCCTGTGGATCAAGCTCTTTTTTTAGAATGTATATTGCACAATTTTATCCACTTTCATAAAGTGATGAGTTTCTGAAGGCAGAGTCCATATTACCAAACACCTTCTTACTTCTTAGAAAGTCACCCTTACAGAAATAACACTTTTGCAGAAATAGTAGGTATTACTTCCCGAAAATAATTGGAAAGGAACCACAAGAGTAATTTCAATAACAATAGATAATCAGTGTTTCCCCATCTCCTTTGCTAGTTGAAAGTTTAGGAAGATCATCAAAATAAAACAGGAATGAGAAGTTATAAACTCTAATTCGTAAAAAAATGGCAGATTGAGAAGACAAATGCATATCGTCATTAAATATGATGCCTTTTTTCCACCTACCTCTTTTCTCAAAAAACAGACCAGTGCAACATCAAAAGTGAAATCTGTGTTTCTCACTTTCATTTACTTTTGGGAATGGTTATGTATTACAGCGCCAGCAAAGAGAACCAAGGAAACAACAGCTTTGCAACAACTTCTCTGTCTCCCCATCCTTCTCCAGCTTCCCTGTCCCACCAGCAAATGGTAGGAAGACATAAAGAAATTTTCCCCTGCTCTCAATCTTACAACCAGTGGCAATTCCAACTGGAATTAAACTTGGACCATACTCTTCACCCAAATAAATAGCAGTCAGAGGATGAAGTAAAAAATAATAATAAAAAAGTTTTGACATGAGGCAGTGAAGTAGCTATAAGGAACGAGTAACATAAAATGTATTTTTAAGTATTACAGAGAATGAATTGAAGTTCTAAGAGGAGATGAATCTCTCGTCCCTGAGGTGAGAGTGTGGAAAGTATTCCTATGATTCGATGACCTAAATTGATGATTCCTGAAATGCCTCATGACTGCCATACCTTTAAAATGGGTGCCAGTTAGCTCAGTTGGTTAGAGCGTGGTGCTGATAACACCAAGGTCGCAGGTTTGACCTGTTTGGTCCCCATGTGTTGCCTGATCTAGTCAAGAAGCATCCCTGCTCATGACAGGGAGGTTGGATTAAATGACCTCTAATGTCCCTTCCAGCCTAGGCCATTCTATGATGATTCTGTGAAAATTCAGGATCCGATTCAAGAGATCTAAAGTATATATAGGTTCTTCCCTAAAAGGGGTTCAAAAGTCAACATAATTTAAGACGTCATAAAACAAGCAAGATTTATTTCTGTGAAATTTAGTACAGTTTTATCTTTTTTTTGCAACTGTTCCTCTATTTCATGAGCTGATATTGGCACAATCCTTCAACTAAAATGCACACTGGCATTTTATTTCATTTATCATCCATCATTTACAAACAAAAATGTGGGAATATCTTGAGCTAAACAGTTTGGATGGAGGAGAGAAATGACAAAGTCAGCATCATATATGAGATTGCAATCCAACAGTAAGGACAATAACACAGAAAAACCTTGCCAATTGCTTTTTCCCAACAAAATGAACAGATAGAACTATAGACCTTTAAGAGTAATGAAAACAACCTACTGTGTCATCATTTTATTAAAGAAACGGAGAAAGAAGATTAGCCTAAAACCCCTACAATAATATGGATTTTTTTCAGCTGACAAAAGCAATACTATATAAAAACTTTTCTGTGTTTTTTTTCTAATTACCTTCTATCCTTTAATGAACAAGAAAGCACTTGATCTTGAAAGTCCTTGTGTGTCAAAACTCCCCCTAAAATTAATGGGACGATTTTTTCTAGCCTAAAAGCTCTGAGATCAGTCCTCAAACTTAGTCCTTTCTAAGCTTCTTCCATTAATCAAACTTCTCAGTTTTTTCCTTTCCTTTTCTGCTAGGATCATATATTAAAAAACACAGACACCAGAAATCATAACCTTGCCTGAGGCAAAAAGATTGCTGTACTTTGTTATCCCCAAACATTTCGCTCAATTTCACAAATAAAATTCTGATTCTGAAGAACTTTAGTTAGGTGGACACTGAATAGTTAATTTTTGACCTCTTCAGTTCATACAGACGTTGTCCTGTGGTGCCTGTGAAAGTTAAGCTGTCTGAATTCTGCAAGAGAAACATGTGTACAGAAGCTTTCTCATCAGGCAAACCTCTTTGAAAATAACATATCCAAACACAAGGAACTCTGAATAATTTTGTTTCTCACTCTTGGCACATAAGGAGTTAAGGAACTGAACTTCAACCTCAGTTTCTCCCATCTAGCCTCACACAACCTGCAACATCTGTCTGATACTTCAGTGCTTAAAAGGGATAAAATTAAATCCTTATTTTTATACCTCGATAAATCACTTCAATACGCAGCTCCTTGGTCACTCATTTCAGGAAAATGACAATTTGTTCACAGTTTAAAAAACAGCAGCAACACACCAAAAGCCAGCAAGAAGTTTCTGTATTCAAAAGAATTTACCGTCTTTTTGGCTGTAATGTAGTAGCATCATTACTTCAACATAACTCTCAGTTTTCTCCCTCTGAAATATTATAGGGGGCTCTTGCACAGAAATAAAAATAAAATACACTGTAACCTGTCAAATCAAGTGGTACTAACAGTGTCCTCAGAGAAACTACGAAACTTGTTTATGGCTGATCATTAATAGGCCTTAGCAAGAATAATTTTCTTTGTTCATTTTTACACTCCAACAGCACAGCAGTGTATATATAGGAGAGAACCGACAGAAGAGCATAGCATTTAATTGCTAATTTAGAGAGTCTGTGAGAGGCTGTACAGCCTAGAAATTATACATTTCTTCATGGATTCTTACTTAGGATTATACCTTCCTCTGAAGATGCTGTAATTTCTGTGAAGACTCTGTAACATTGCCTTCATTTATGAAGAATTCAAGCACAACGAACTACTGATCTTCTAATTGCAGTGAAGAAATAAAAGATCCAGCAGATGACAGAAAGAAGAAGAAATAAGTGTGATGGACCGATTTGCACTTTGACACATTAATACACACACACATACACAATACCTCCACAATGAATATTCAACTGAAGAAGCAGCACCAGATAAACCCTTGCCAACGCACTGGGTTTTCTTCTTTGCCAGCTGGCATGGTTTAAATTGACTTCAGCATTCTTTTGCCTACAGCTTGCCTTTATTTTTAAATGCTGTCATTTAGAGGACTTGAAACACACAGAAAATATTAAAAAGAATAATACCTGCTGGTGATGATTGCTCATCACAGAAGAAGAAAAACACCAGAAAGTTAAAGCAGAAACTACATCAGTTACAGAGCTAAGCAATTCTGTTTGGTTTTGAAAAAAAACCACCACCAAAAAACCCCACATATGCAGTCACTTTCTAAAGGATGAAATAAAACCTTAAAAGGCAAATTGCTATTTAATTAAAATAATAAAAGTAAGAATATAATGTCAGTGTTAGAACTGAAAGTTTTACAAGACATGCAATTATTTTGCTGTGTGAGCAATTAAGTATGTTTTTAGAAAGACAAATGAACATGTTGTCAGATAAAGAAACCAAGTACATTTTTTCATTGCTTTTTATTTTAAAATCTAATTGTACTGGTGCTAGCAGTGCATACAGAACACAAAAAAATTAGTAAGAAAAATGTCTTGGATATCACAGAGAAATTCTACTCCATCAGAAGAAAATAAAAAGTGACTGTAATTCAATTTTGATTCTCAAAGCATGTGCATTCCCCCATGCAACCTCTGCACTTGCAATGTAATATTCTATCAAAATTTTACTGTTAAAGTCATGTGTCTTAGTCACCGTCATCTCATGGACCTACATTCCCTGCCTTTGTCCCAGACTCTTCTGCTAAATTAAGTCTCTGGCACTTGACTACTGTTAAAATGAGATGTAAAGAGGAACTAACATTGCAAAGACAGTGCAAACATAACTGCAAGATCATCTTTTATATTCTACAGTGAGTTCATTGCTCTCATCTATTTATTGCCTATCTAATGTCCAATTAACGCTGATGTCCTGATGTGAGACCATTTGACAGGTGTAAAACTTTATCACATGTAAGGTACTGAATATATAATTACAACAGAAGATTTGCTTATTTTGAACAAAGACATCTAGATGTAATCCACACAAAAGGACAACATAATCCGATTATTAACTAAAAACCTCTTGGTATTTCTAATACAGTACAATCCTCTATGGCTGAAATGGATCTGGACTGTCTGTTAATGATCACAGTTTATTACTGGTTTCAGCAATAAAAGATCATATTATCATCCTGTAAATATCAAATTACTGTGGGTTTTTGCTTCTTCAGTGTTATGATCTATAAAGTCTTCTGTCCTCATCCCAAGGTCAAAGGAAAGACAAGGTCGTATAAGACAAAGAATAATGTGTGGTTCTTGAGAAATGAATGACCACTATTTAGGCTAGCGTGGATTACTTCTAGATGAAATAAATTGGTGGTTTCAATTTAGCTCAAAGTCGATGTGATTTATCTATGAAAAAACACAAGCAGACTATTTATAGGTAATTCTAAGGTCAAAAAGACCAAAGATTCAAACCACTAACTGACCAATGGTGGCTGGTTCTTTGCACTGTTGCCTATTGCACTGCACTTGTTCTGTGGATACACTATGAATAAAGTGGGTGATAAAGGTCTATATATCACTTCTAAGGACTGTGAAAGTCTCTTCAGATGAAACTAAAGAACAGTCAAATATATAAAGTAGCAGCAATGTCCAGGGGACATTTTTTTTTTCCAGTAACTGCAACATTAAGTTAACAAGCTATATGCAATGGGAAAAAGAAGAGCACACTTTTGTACTCTCCAGATATTTCTAAATGCTAAGTGACAGCATGCTAAGGAAAAAAAAAAAAGGAAAGCAAAAGAAAAAATAAAACTGAAATAGAATCCTTCTTTAAAAGCGATATAATCTCTCACATATTTTCTTTCAGAGATGATATATTATGTTGCAAAGGACAATTTTTTACACCTCAGAAGGGGACTCTAGTCTAGTGGGAAGACTCTTAGTCATGCAAAGCTACCTTTTACTAAAATCCCAAAGGTAGACATGATTCAGCTTTGAAACCAGCACTATGATTCAATGTACTAATTTTTTCCCAATGTAATACTTTGACTCCAGTTCTGTGAATTTTATAAGATCAAATACATGCTGGGAACATATATTCACAGTGAGACTTTCTGGTACTGATTTGCACAGGTAGCATAGCTACTCTCTTCTATGAAGAGAACAAATTATGAAGGGAACAGCAGCCTTCTGTTTGCAGGGAGAGGGGATACAGATAATTATTTTTGTCATTCGAAGAAAGTACATGTAAACTACTAACAATAGTCAGAAGAAAATCATAAGGAGTTTATTCTAATCAGTTTATTTTTCTCACTATAAAGAATAGTGATAAAGCAATCCTAAGGAAGACCATCAGGATATCAAAGAAAAAAATACAGCACTTGAAAGAAACTTCAGAAGTTACCATGATTGCCTAGGATATGATTGACTGAGCCCACTCTTAGTAACTTTTCCCTTTCACAAACTGAAAAAAATATTTTGTCAAGATTTACATAAAGAACCTACATTATTACAGACATATCTATTCAATTATTCATATACTTTGTTTCTAGTAAGTCTAATCTTATTTTCTGTGCTGTCTGAATGTCATAAATTTTATCCCAGTTCTCACACTGATTTTAACAATAGGAGAGGAAGAGGTTGCTCTGAAGTTAGTAATACAATTAACTCAGCTACCTGCCTAATCAGGCTGATTCATATCCCAAGATAACTTAACTAATCTGTACTGATACCATTGTCATCCATTATCTCCATATCAAGGAAAAAAAAAACAACAAAAAATTACAGCTTCCTTATCCTGTTTCTTCATAAACATGAGAACCTTTAAAATAAACAATATAGTCTCTTAAAAAAATTTCTAGTCCTACAAAAGGCAAGCATAAAGTTAAAAGAGAAGTCAAATAAATGCTGTCTTTGCAATAATTTGGATAGCAATCATGCTTCACTCATGTTAAAGAACATGGTAAAAAACACTCTTCAACAGGATCATGCCAAACTGAACTCAAATGTCTAAAATTTTGGCTTACTATACCAACCCACACTAATCCTAACATTGCCAGCAGTTGATTTGTATCAGTGGGTATTACAATGTAACGTAATTAGCAATGGTAATATTACCACAAATAGTATAAACAGCTCTGCTCTACTGCCTTTAAATTAGTCTTGTAAGCATGTTAATAACATGTCATCAAGCGTCAATACAAATCCTTGACAGCTTCTTGAAAAAAGATTATGCATGTCTAAGCAATTTTCTCATACACAGGTTTTCTTTAGAAAACATGTTGTTACTATTCCATTAGCTCAAAAGGGAGTGTATGCATAAAAGAGATTCTGCTAAAGAAGTCTGACTGCTAGCCAGAAAAGCGTATGCTCAGTTGTCTGTATTTACTGTTGGCTGGGATAAGGTTGTAGGTACCACAGCAACAAACGAATTTCTGCTTTAAAAGATGTCTAGCGGTGCAGTGAATGCTTTTCATTTTCATACGGGGAACGCTTTGAAGGGCACAAAACCTCATTTTGACAGTATTTCAACAGGGACTGTTGGAATGAAAACAGAGTAGATTAACAGATATGTAAGGCAGACATCTTAGGTTTGATTCCACCAGAATTTGGATGGTATCCTAAACTAATCACCTTCCTGAAACCATTAAAAACAGAACACACACATTCCAAAACCAAAAAACTCATAAAAATCAAACCCATAATGAAATTAATGTATTTTTGCTGCATAGCTTACAGTAATTTCAGACTCTATAGTCAAATACTACATTATTGGCAAAAGTAGAAACATGATCTCTAACTCAGTTTTCCAACCTGTATTATATGCTCTCTGGAAGTACCCCTCCTTTTACTAGAGATTTAAGCCTAGCAAGGGTGTTCGACCTTCAGGGTCTCTCATTTTGCTGTCAAAAAACTTCAGCAAGAAGAATCTTATCATCATTGTTCAGAGATATTTTCCATAACCTCAGACACTTTGTCGATTTGATTCACTTTCCATTTTGTACAGAACTATTAGTTTAATAAGACATTCAGAATGTCAACAGGTATCCTTAACACTACGATATGAGGCATACAAGGTTAGAGAAAATTCTGTTTTGTCAGGTTAAATTATACAGAGATGGAAAACAGATTTTTCTCTAGTCTCATTTTTTTAGAAACAGTGGAACCATTTTATAACTCAGTGCTCTTCAAAGGTTTTTATGTCTATAGTCAATATATTTCACATATTATTTCAATCCAAATTTTTACAATTTGCTTACTGCAAGAAAAGATATAATGAAAATGTGGTTTCTGAAGGGAAAAGTAGCTGTTTTGGTGGTTTATGCTATTTCTTTTTTTGAAAACACGTAAAACCTTAACCATGGCTGTCATTGATGCAAATTTACATTTACAGGTATATTCACAAAGTTTCTTTGAAGGAAATTTCATATTACGTGACTGTATTAAATAGTTCCTAAGTTTCCACTTATCAATACCTTCACAATTATTTTACTGAAAACATAACCTGAAGTAAAAAAAACTCACCAGTTCTGACTTTTAAATTTTACCTTCTGCATGGGAAGCCAAGGAAATGGAAAAGATGAGTGAGCATTCCTAAACAGAATCCCTTCTTACCCTCAAAAAAAAGCTCTCTTGCCCTCATATAAATGTATCTATCATTTGTTTCCACTTCTGGGGCCGAGTTGAAATTTCACTGCTGCTTCTCTTTTTTGTTTTTATTTAATATTTTTTACATTTTAAGTGGATGATGTTTAACTATTAGTCATACTATGCTAAAATAAGTAACAATTTTAATCTTTCAAGATCCCCACCATCTAAGGATTGCTTAGACTGTGAACATTAAAGATCTATTACATCTTTCATTTCTATGGCAGCTGGCATGAAAATACAGAGGAACAAGGTATAATTCTTCCTTTCTCACCTTTGGCCTATGACAATTTTAAAGTAGGACTGATGAGGATGATGCTGTTCTGTGAATCAGTTTCAGTTTAAGCAGCCAGGATGAGCCTCTTCATTACTCTTAAGTTACTGACAAAATACAGAAATCATTCACCTGATTCGTGATATAACAACTCCAAAAAATAATCAGTTGTGCAAGTTTTATATTACTTTGAAAGTGTTGTATTGCAAATCCAGTATTACCTGACGAGATACAGAATCCTCTGATGTAATATAGCAGCTGATAGCACAGCAGCATATTTGAAGCTTTATCAGTTCCAAAATCCAGCATAACATTTTCATTATTTTCATAAAATTCATCATTATCTTAAGAAATACTAGCAAAGCAATGAAATTAGAATCCATTTTACCATAAGAGTTATTTATGTCAGATTTTGCAAAGGTAAATTGTAGCTAATTCTGATAGAGCTCCTATGTTTATTTACACAGAATCATCTAAATTCTCAATTTAAGAAAATAAAATGATTTTTAAAATCCTCAAAATACAAATGATCAGTTTAGTGTCAAAAGAAAATAATTTTATAAAGTGTGAAAATCATATTAGGAGTTAAAGATAAGACAGGGGAAATGTATCGATTAATTTTTAATTGCATAAATTTTGTCTAGCATATGTTAGCAAAAAGCATCTGCTACAGTAGTATTTCACAAAGTTCTTCAATTATATGGATCATTCAATTAATTGTTTTTACTCTCCAAACAAATTCTAACCATCAAGAGTATCACAAATCTTTTTCTCCACATGGTTTTATTTGAAATGTTATGTAAAGCAAGTAACGCTATGTTCTCTCTTCTGTATACATATATTAAATTTTTATTTGTATTTGGATAAGTACGAGGAAAAAATCAAATTTCTGGCCTCTGTTTGATTGGGAATTGGAGGAAAACCTCAATAGTTGAAAACAAAACACTTAAAAATTTGAGTTAAAGATCCACATTAAGCTGCCTCTGACTTTAAAATCCTCTATAAATGTTAGGTACTACAAAAGAAGACCCTCTCACTTTTAAAATTTTCCAGTGAGGTTTTCAAGACAACATCACTTATTTACTACTTCAGCATTAAATTACATAATCTATAGGAAGTGCTATGATCCTAATTACAACAGAATCAATCAGAACTTCAGAAATTAGGAGAATAGTCTAGCTTCCAGGTCGAGGCACGTACAACATACCTAGGTGTCATGGCTAGGACAACCTCATCTCATCACATTTCTGCCTGATAGAGTAAACATAACCAGAAAACAAAACCAAAAAAATACCTCTCCCCCCCCAAAAAAAACTTTTTTAAACC
>NW_009734291.1:0-5432 GCF_000703405.1 Apaloderma vittatum | reverse complement strand
CCAATCCCTAGCATACTGTGATACTGTAATGTTCAAAAATAACCTCTTTACCAGAGTGTACACACGCACATATACACACATACACAAATTAATTTAGAAAATCTGTACATATGTATTTTTCAGGAAGCAACTCAAGGAACTGTGCCACAAAAAATTAGCTTCTGCACTCTGACACACCACAAATTATAATCCATTTTACTGAAGATAAGGTTTAAGGACACAAAATGCCATGCAGTGCTATTTAGTAGAAAATGAACTGGTAAATAAATTTATCTATTTAGTGCTAAAAGAAAACACAGAACTCCTTAAGTAAAACAAATGCCAATTTATCAGAAATATTTATTGTCCTGAGCTAGGCAGGCCTTGTGTTTTCTTAAGATATCCCCTTTGTAGACAAGTGTGATGAGTATTTGACCATGAAAATCCAGGATATTTAATTCTGTATTACTGGCTGCAAAGATGGTTCAAGAAAGGAGTATCCTTGTCGAATCTGAGTCTGAAAGTCCATCTTCTTGAGTAGCTGCCTCATAATCACCCACATTATCGGCTAATTCAATATCTTGATCATCATTACTCTCTGCACTGTAATCAACTTCTTCAAGGAAACGAGGCTCATCTTCATCCAAAACGTATGTAGTGGGGCTACAACAAACAAGAAGTTGCATGAATCATGTTAGAAGTTTTACTTGGAACAACAGACTCAAACCATGCCTTATCCCTATCTTGACATACAACAGTCCAAAAATTACCTCACAAAAGGGGCAGTTTACCTGAAAGAGTATTGATTTTGTAAATGCAGGTAAAACAACTGGGAGTCAAGAACACATTTGTAAGACCCTGAACTAAATAGTCAGTCATATCCAACTCCTTATCAAAATATGCAACGACAAATTAACAACACATTATAGGTTTCCTGTAAGAACTTCATACCATGTAATAATAGCAGTATCAGAAGTTGTTGGAGAAGGATACAACTACATAAAGAAACAGCAGTTGCTATAAGGTAGAAACAAACTGAGAAAGAGTCTAAATATTCAACTGTATTTTATTAAAGCACAGACTTTGCTGAAAACCATTTTGAGTATCAGAGACAACAAAGCAAGGAGTCACATTTATGTCTACAACTAAGTTCCCATAAGAGTCACTTAACTCATATCAGGTCCTCACTCACTTACACATAGTTAGAACTTTCATGTTACACCTTGCAACTCAGAGGCAGTGGATTTAAGGAACTGAGCCACTGTCCACAGAATGCTCTTAAATGCTCTTAAATAATGGTCAGCAAGAATAAGAGGACTAACACCTTTAGTGATAACTGAAGAAAGGTTAACAATACAAGTTTCTGGTTCTCTCACATACCTAGGACAGAGGAGTTAAAAAACACAACCAACCAACCAAAATCCTTGTGTTTTCCAAATCCAGTTTTACTAGCCTCCCTCAGGACATAAAAAGCTATCTGCTTAAAAGCATTAAGTATTCCTAAATATTTCATAAGTAATTTTACAATTTAGACGAAGTCCTAAGAAGGTTTTGTAATGCGTTTTACTTAATCATCAAATCATAGAAAACTGATACAAAAGAGTAAGAAAATTCTCACTGCGAAAGATCACGGGATATTTGTAGAAATGTTTGCATATTGATTTTTTTCTTAAGGCACACAACAGCCTAGCTTGGCTTTATAATTAAAAAGATTAATCATTGCTTCTTTCTAAAGGTCTTTTAGGAACTTAAGAGGACCACCTGAAATCTGCAGTGCAATCTCTATTCTGTATAAACAAATTTCATGGTATTCTTCCTCTACCTGTGACCTCAACAACATGCTACACTGTAATGTTTTGTGCTGCTGACAGTTAATCCAAATATCAAGAGATGAACAAATGAGAAAAATTGTTAGTTCCTATTGTTAGAAAAAAACAAAAGGACATGGGACCTAAAATAATAAGAAAATAATTATAAAAAAATTAAATTCAGTCATGGTCACTGGATTTACATTTCAAATAATCTGTACAATGGTTCACTAAACAAACTTGTAGATATTAAGTCATGCGAAAAAGAATGCTCCACAAAACTAAATACTTTAAAAAATTATTTAAGCTGTAACTAGGGCAACAACGCCCTATGCTGGCAAATGAACTGTTTAAAACAAAATTGTTTCCATTTAGGAGAGACAAAGAGTGAGAGTCAAACAACCAGTATCTTTGCTAAGATCTCGATTTCATTTTACGGGTGGGGAACCCAACACAACATAAGGATACAACCTTTGCATGAAGAACCTGTGATAGAACCAGCAAAGGTCTTTTCATCCTATGATGCTTTTTGCCCTAGGACGTCACTACTTTAACACTTCTTCTACGGAAAAAAAGAAAAAAGTTGAGGGAGGGGGAAGTTTAAATGTTTCATATATTTAGAGAACAAAATTAAATGAACTTCACTAAATGCACAACATTCAAACAAATGCACAGTATTTTTGCAACTTCGGTTTCCTGGGGCACATTTTCTTCTCATGTAGGTAATGTTAACCATAGATATTTAACTTTTCAGCAATCTTTATTCTAAAGGTTAGTATGAATCTTCAAAATTTAATTATTACTTCACTGTTTTACTGAGGCTGGGTCACAAGAAATGTAGAAATTGAAATACCTGAAAAAATTTCTTGCTGTTTAATCAAATTCTTTATTTGCGTCCCTGCTGCTCCCCACTCTAGGCATATCTTGTGACAATATATTTTTAGCTGCTGTCATGCTGATTCTATGGGTTTTAATTTCCTAACTTTTCCCTTGGGCTGTTTCTAATTAACTTGCTCAATAATCCCTCTTCCTCTACCCCAACACCTCCTGCTTTTCCTTTTAAAAGAAACCATTATTTTTCTCAGGTTAGAAGTGGTTGTTTATCACACAACTACATTTCTGTAATGTAAGGAATGCCATAATCTGTGTATTTCCTTTGAAGTCAGAGTAGTCAAAAGAGAATGCATTATGAAAACCTGAAGTTTTGTGGCTTTTGCTTAAACAACATTTTTTGTGTAAAAAGATGAACTCCTAAATATATGATTAATATAACTGATACAACACAGTGTTTTTCCTGTTTATGATGAACTTAAAGAACATCTCTTTCCTATAAAAAAGGGTATTTTCTACATCAACTGTCATTGAACACACTGAATTTAGTAACCAATACAGCTTTTTTCTAAAACATTTTAATTATTATTTTTAATGATAATATCTTACTATGTTTTTTCTTATTTACATTAATGCACAAACATATTAAACAATAAACATAGTCACTAACATGTTATGGCTTTTCAAACCAAAATTTTATTTGTCCCTCAAAAGATATACTTGGATTTTTCATTATCCATAAGACTCAATTACAGAGGAATTAATCCACAAGCCAGACACAACCATTACCAATTTCAGCTCCATGGAGAACAGCAGTATACTGAGACTGCAGGAGAAGTGTATATGTTTTAAAACTTCATAAGAAAAAATTAAGAAATATTCCTTGCCAAACTATGGAGAGTTGCAGCTACTTGGGGAGTTGGGAAAGGAAGGAGAGAAAAAATCTGAAGAAATTTTAAAACCACATTGCCAGGGGAGGGAAAATTGTAGAGGAGAGTCAGGAAGTATCACAAATGAATCATTTCCCCATACTTTTCCTTTAATTTCCCTTTAGGGTCTATACTCTCTTCCAGGGATCAGCAGTGCTGCTACAGTAGGCAATGTCACACATGCAGCTACATGTGTCATCCCCTTCCGGAGCTCTTCACTTAGATGTTTTTCCCAAGTAGCAAGGATATTCCATCAGCAAAACTTCCAAGGCTAAAAAGGAGAACAATACGTCCAACTTTTTTCTAAGCCATAAGAAGGTGGACATTTAAACCTCATTTAAGTTTTGTTTCTAATATCCCTGCTTTTAGAGTTACAAAATTTCACTTCACAGCTTAATAAAAAGTAATCTTAACACATTTTTTGTGCTGTCATCCTGAAAAACACTTTGTGAAATTAAAAACTGGATTGACTTAGCTGGATTCCACCATCACTGACTGTAACCCACACTAATATTTGAGTCATACTACCAGGAGAGGAAGAAAAGTTTGAAAAATGGAATAAAGAATATATAACCTCTTCATCATACTATTTTTTTTGTATTTATTTTGTTTTGTGGTTTAGGTTTTTTCCCCTAGATTACCAGTTTCCTTATTTGGCCCTACAGAACTGGTTCTTTGCTGCCATAATCTACACCAAATTAAAAGCAATCACTTTCACATAGGCCAGAGGAGGTGCACAGGCACTGCCACCAAGCTCACAAGTTAAACTTTGGGTCTCATTTTTCCCAGCTTTTTTTGCCAACCTCCTGAAAGGGACAGAAAGGATAAAACTTGCAGCATAAGATTCCTTCTTTTTAACTGAATTTTACTTCAAAACTACTGTAAGAAATGCCAAGAAAAGCTCAAAAGCTGCAGGGGAGTTGGAAGGAAAAAACTTCTAGCCCCAGGTGAAGGAGATTGGAAGTATGTGAATGTCAGAGCAAAGTTTAAGAGGGAGGGAAATAAAGCAGGACAAATCTATTTTCCTTCTAGCAGCCTAGAAAGAGACCCTTTGCAAGAAGACCTTGGATACATTCTCACTGTGTTTACCCCTCACTCCTTGCTCCACCAGTCTGATGTCTTTTCTCAAGTGTAAGACTAAGTGCAGGAAATGGATTTTGCATCTGGTTGCTGTTTAGTTTTGGAGGTTTTTTCCCCACAGCTCCTTTTGTCAGTCTACTTTTTCTACCATTTTCTAGACATGCTGAGTCCCAAAAGCTCATTGTGCTTCTCTGCTATAATTAAATCAAATTAACAAACAAAAAACCACCATGGTCTAGAACACACTGATGAGCCTCAAAACAATCAATGAAACAACTAGAATTTCCAAAAAGAGGTGAAGTTATTGTGCAAAGGATAATTCCAGTAAATCCTAACAGTTATTACTCCAGTCACGTGGTTTTGCTTCACTGCACACAGACCCTATCAAACCTGTCAGCATAACAACTATAATTCTTACTGCAAGATCAGTATTACATTTAGTCTAATCTTTTCCATTTGGAACTGGGAGTAAAACATTGGCAAATCGGTTTGAAATAATTAAAGAAAAACAAAGTGTTTAATTCATCACTTAAAATGTTAAAGTGCACTGCCAGAGGGAAATCTACTTCTTGCTTTATTTTTCTTAAGTCAAATAAGTTTCAGACATGGTTCAACACTAACTCACGAAAACCGAGCCTACGTGTAATGAAATACTGGAAATATTTTGAAATATTAACATTTACTTCGTCATTTTAAGCACAATCAGTAAACCCAAAAGAATTTGAGAAACTCCCAAACTCATTTGCAAAAAATAAAAGCAGTGCTTCTACGTGCGTGAGGGACTGCTGATGAGATGTCTCGAACG
>NW_009734290.1:1101-4965 GCF_000703405.1 Apaloderma vittatum | reverse complement strand
GGGGGTTGGAGGGGGGGAGGAATTGGTTTGCTCCGGGGGAGGTGGTAAACAAGATAAGCGTAAATTCCAGTTTATTCCAGGTGTAACCCTTGCGACTGCAAGTAATTTCCCTCCTTAAGTAGCGTAAATCCTGTGAAAACGGCCATTCAATAAAGCAGAAGTTGAAAGTAAAGGTTTCTGGACGCCATAACAGTCTCGTCTTAAAATGGTGAACTATGCCAGTTATTGCAAAACAACCCTGCCCCAGCGCCTGCTATCTCTGTTTGCTAGGCTGTCAGCCGTTGATAACGGGTTAACTCTTCGGTAGTTAAAGCTAGTTATTAGTCAATATTATTTAAAAATCTTTATTAAGCGGCAGAAAATATACACAAAGTACATTGTCAAAGCACCCTACGTTTGTTGAACTATACAGCAAATTCTGTCAAAACCCACCCAGGTCAGGCAAGCAAAAAATAAACAAAACCTAAACCATATTTTGCACTTCAGTTTTCTCTTAAAGTAAGGTTATACAGGTAGTATGTTCAGTTAAAGTAAATAGTCTAAGAACAACACACTGATTCTTTGGTTTAACTCTTGAACTTCAGAGACTTGTAATTCAAATTAATTTTCATGTTCTTAAGAAGCCAGGAAAGATTTGACCTGTGAAAACAACAAGTATATATATTTAATGCATGAGAAGAAAAGCTAAGTCATTAAGCTTGTTGTTTCCTTGGGAAATGGTTGGCTTGTATTTGCATATTCTCCAGTGCTGTTCTAATTTTACATATAATTCATGACTTAAAATGCTTTTCAGTATCAGATGGCTGTGAACTAAAGACTTGTGAGTACTAGGTAGAATTGAGTAAATCAGTTACTCAAAAATATCAATTACGAACAAGGTGGAGGAGATGGTTTGGTAGGAGGGCGCATATTTTCATCTTGCAGGAATAGTCTTTGCGGCAGTCGGGGGAAGGACAGTTAAAGTGTCCCAGTGAGTGAAATTTAAGTAATGTGACAGCTCTGCTTGAAGGGCTGGGGATGAGCCACATGCCTTTAATTATTAGGAAGGGGGTTTGTGTGGGTTGGTTGTTTTTTTTTGTTTTGTTTTTTTTTTTTTGCGCTGTGGACTGAGCACACTGCACATGGCTCCAGCAGGAGAACTCTGGGCATTTACTTCCCAAGTCTTGCCTTTCCTTAGAATTGGAAAACACCTTTTGGACTCAAGTGACCTATGTATTACCTTACCCCTTTGTTACCTCCAGTGGCTGTTGATTCTCCCTCACAACCCTGCTTGGAAGTGGTTTAGAGCTATGTACGAGGTTTTATCTCTGCATGTCAGATGTGTTGTGCTCTGTCCAGGAAGAGCCTAGATCCCTAGAATGTGAGGGGGCATAAAGAGCTCTAAGCTGACTGCACGGATTTTCTAAGGACGGCATGGCTGACAGGAATTGGACAGTGTCATTGGTATGGTCTTGATGGAGTAGTCTGGTTATTCCAGCTGTTGTGTACTTGCATGCCCCACAACTGCCCCTCTTTAAACACCCATTTTTGAATTGTGAGGATAAGCAGGTGATTTTAAAAGATTTTTAGGAAGGAAAGCAAAAGCTTTTTCTGCAGCTGTGTAGCTTCCTAAGTCTATGAAGGAGACTGACTGTACTAGCCCAAAACAACCACTTATTTGAGAATTTTAAGAATGTAAATTTATGTAATTAGAGCTGTTAGTGTTTCCTCACATCTGCTTTTCTTCTGTACTAATACTTACCTGATCTATCAGGTACTCCTGTTTAATCTTGTCATTCTTAAAATCCTCATTAACATCCAAAATGAGTATGGGAATCTCTTTAAGGTTCTCAAAGTCAACTCTGTTGAATGGAAGAACATGATGCTAGTAAAAAATGGTAAAAAGTACTGTGTATAACACAGTCTGGCTCTGGTTCCTTTCCAAGTTGTCCTAAGGGTGCAGCATTACTCAGATTAGCATGTGTGCCCACGATCTTAATGCTGATGCCCGTGACTTAATCATAAAGTCCAAGTCAAGTCTGTCCTTAATTGCTCTTGTGTAACCCAGTCAACATTGTATCACTGTAACTTCATTGTATTTTGCAAATTTGGCCTTGAATATCTTTTTATTGTACAAGTAATGGGGTATAGTTCATGCTTCTTAACTTAATTTCCTTTACCTTCATTCTTTTTGTTACGGAATGAATTATCGAGAATATGATGTTGATAAGAGGGAGTATTTTTAAAAATATCACTTGTCCTCTGTCTCACCAACCCCTTTCTAGTTAACTGCTAATCCGTTCACTAAGATGCAGTTTTCAAGCTTGCTTTCATGGGGATGACCTCTTTAACACATTATAATGACTGGTATTTAAAATGACTTGGAGATAAGCAAGAGACCACTTTGGATACACTTTAAGAGCAGGTGGGAGTGGTAGCAGTGCAAATTGATGTATTCTGTTAAAGCAGTAGGTATTATCTCTTCTTAGTGTGAAAAACATTTCTAAAATGCACTGTGTGCTGAACAACATGCTTAACTTTGGTCTGCGGACTTAAGTGTTCCTCTGAAAAATACAGGAGATGCTTGGCCACAATTCTGGAATGAGTACACAATGCAAACGTTCCCACTGATGCAGTGCTTGTCTTCTAAGCATTTGGGTCATCCTACATAAACTTAAGAAAGTAGATATGTGACTGATAATATACTTTTCTTGGAATTGTTGTGATGCCCACTCAGAAGAGTATTTCAGGCTCCTGGGAGAAAAAAAATCTCAAGTCTGCTTTCACATTTTAAGATTGCTTAGATGGGAAAGCCAGTAAAGTCAGTAAGGAAGTTGTGGGAAAGATATGCAGACTGGCCAAAAGCCTTTCTGTTCAGCTTTTTTTAAGCTATGATTAATATTTAAACCTGGCTGAAATACAGTCATTCTAGTTAAGGGTGGTTGGGACCTTGCCCTCCCTTACAGTGGAACTGGAAGCTGTTCAGTAGATAACTCGGGTGGTGATCAGTCACTGAACACAATCTCAACTCTGTCCTATGCCTGTGTACTTCCAGTTAACAAAAATCCTTGTTGGAGTTAGAACTGTAGAGCTTTCTAGTTTAAGCTAACGCTTTAAATTAATTCCCATCTCTTCCCTGCCAAAAAGTGACCTTCCCTCTGTAAACAGTCGAGGGTAATTGTATCTGTGCCAGGAAGCCTGGACTGGACCTAAACATAAATCCTTCCAGCCGTGCCTGGGTGAAGCTAGACTTAAACCTAGTTTTAACCCTAAATAACTTTAGCTTAAGGTAGGACAGAACCTTGCCTACAAGTTGAAACTTGCCTACAGAAAAGGAGTTCATACCTCATGGTCCTTTCGTAAAGCCAGGTTTCATGTTTGTAGTGGAGGTTTTCCAAATACTCAAGTTCAATTCCTTGTTCCTCTTCTCTTCCCCTTGTCTGGAGCCTTTCCATGCATTTCTGGGGGTGGGAAAAATACAAGCCTGGATATTAATCATGTGTTGAAGGCTAAATCAGGTAAACAGATCAAGTGGCCCTTGAATCAGAAGGACTAATGCTAGACATTAGTGGGCATTAATTTTAGATGCTTGGCTGAACATAAACAAGTTTAGCTTTTCTTACCAACTTGAGACATTTCAGTGAAATACTAGTCGTTCTTATTAAAAATTTTAACTTCAGCTCAGGACTGAATGGGAAGGGAAGTTGAACTTCATTCAAAAATTTGATTTCAGCCTTGGATTCTTAATGAGAGTGGTGGCTGCTAGCAACTGTAGTGTTTGCTGACCACACCAGAGCAGCTTAGAAGGGAGGGTATGTAATTTGGTCTTGAAATGAAGTTGAAATTTACAGTCGGCTTCTGCTCATGTTGGGGGGGGGGGGGGGG
>NW_009734290.1:0-1070 GCF_000703405.1 Apaloderma vittatum | reverse complement strand
TTAAATTTGTGGGCCGGTTTTTGTCTCTGTGGGGGGGGGGGGGGGCAGCTAACTGCAGTGACTAGCACTGGGCATTGTCACGAATCCTGAAATTTTGGTATCCACTTAAGTTCGTGGAAACAAAAGTTGGAGCTAAGAATTGTGAACGTACCTGAGGTGTGGTTCTTAAGTAGATCATGCCATCCAGTTCTATATCTGATTCAAACTGATTCAAAAGCCATGTGTGCCAGTCCTGATAAACAGCCCACTCCGTTTCATTTATATTTCCAGACTCAAATAGGTTAGAAGCAAATACGTATCTGCAATAGAAGATGTTAGTCTTGTGAGGAATGACTAGAGCGAACTACTAAAACACTTCTTGGCACCACGATTCTAGTGAGAAAGTAGATGCCTACATCTGTAAAATACTTTTAATACCACCCGGCTCTGGGGCTGGAGCAGGGTATGTGCTTTTAATCTGAACTCATGTTGCACTGTGGGAGTAATTACCTGTCGCTGTACACAGATCTCTCAAAAAATTGCACTGGATGTTCTGCTTCTTGTAGCTTGGCTGAGACAGGTTTTAATTGTGCCCTCACTCGGCTCAAGCAAGCGTAAGTCTGAAACGTGTAAGCCCATCTCGTGGGTTTATCATACAGCATTTGAAGTAGATTTCCTCCACTCTTCTGAGATGTGGAAAGTTCCTAGGGGACAAGAGAGAGAACTTAATACCAGCATATTTGCAGGATTTTATTTCTTCACCCACATTTCTGTTTTGTTGGAAGAATTCACAGCCTTTGCTGTTTTGGTTTGTTTTTTGTGGGTGTTTAGTGTGGGGTTGTTTTTTGGTTGGTTGGGTTTTTCTTTAGGAAGATGCTTTGGCATAGGAATAAAGAGATTTGTATCTAAACAGATGTCTCTATGACAGCTTCTCTAGAATAGATTGATCACTGAGTTTCAGACCTCAATGTTATTTGCAACATGCGTTCAAGAGTAGCCTTTACAACTGGTAGGATAGTGGGATGGCTGGATGCTCTGTGCTCGGTATAGCTGCATTTTTGGGCCCGCTCCCAAACGCTGCAGTTTCTTTT
>NW_009734289.1:0-11288 GCF_000703405.1 Apaloderma vittatum | reverse complement strand
CTGGGTTTTAGCTAAACCCAGGACACCAGGTAACCAGGGCCAGCTGGGTTAAAAGCTAAAGGGGAAAAAAAATAAAAACAACTTAAAAAGTCTGTTCTACTTACAAGGCAAAGCAGCAGCTCCAGCCTGCATTTGTGTTTTTATGTGGATAAATGTGAATCTATGCTCACTTGTTGGCGACATTTGAAGCATCAGACTTCTAGATGTATCTGGAACACGGTAAAACGCTCAAGATTAACAGGATAATTAGCATTACATGCAGAGATATTCATGAAGTTAGATTCTTGAGAATCTCATTTGTGTTTTAGGCTTCCCTGTGTGTACTTTGCCATCAAAGCTGCAGATTATGTTGCTTTTTTTCCACACGGTGAACGCTCAATTATTAAAGGGTAGACAGATCCCCATGGAAGGATGATGCTCATCTGATTCTAGGGAATATCAAATCTTAAATAAAATCCAGAACTTCGTGGAAAAAAATCTCACTTCTGAAATGCCTGTCCTGGGGTTCCCACAAGTGTATAAATCTTCACAAGAGTTAATCCAATTTAACCAACCATGAATGGTAAATCACCTTTGTAGCTCATTTACAGTTTGCCTTCAAGATAAAAGCTTTTTTGTATCTGCAAAAGCAGCACTTTGCTCTTTACAGAAAACAAATCCTAGCTTATCAATTCAGGTAGCTGAATTATAACTCCTCATTTATTTGCTGTGCTTACCACATTATGTACTAGAACCCTGGCCTTCAGGGGACGGTGCAAGAAAATCTCAGCTTTCAGCTGCAATTTCAGAAATTGCATCTATTTATAGAAGACATTGAGAAACAGAAATCCAAGCCAAAAAGTCTTTTTCTCCACTCTTCTTTATTTTATTTTAAGCAACCAACTCAGCTGGGGCTGCCTGTACCAGAAGCCTGCCCCAAACCCAGAGGAATTTGTGAAGATGCCTCGATAGTTTTCAAGTCAGCCCGTTATCAGCGTATGAACAGGCACGGAGAAAACTGGGAGATAAGAAAACAAACCACGCTCTGTTCTGCAATAGATTCTCCAAGCTGAATATAAAAAAAAAAAAAAAAGCTTTGTTTTTTATTTGTGCTTTCTATCAGAACATATTCCAAGATTATTTTTTTTTGCCTAGAATTTCTTTTACTTATAAACAGGCACTTGGTAGGGACTCAGACTGCAGAAACTGCTGAAGCAGTTTCTCTCTCCCAGCACCGCAGCCGACACCAGCGCAGCGGCCACCGGGGGTCAGCACTGCAGCAGAAAGGACATTTAATTTTTTAAAAATACCAGCTTTTCTGGAAAAAGAGAATTAAAGTTCTGGGTACCGACCACAGTCACGTAGAGATTGATGGAGAGGCGAGTCTCAGAGAGGGGCTGGATTGTTTAGCAAGATTTTTTAAGAAGTCATGCATAGAGCCCTTTTTTAAAAAAAAAAAAAAAAAGTCCTTTCCCATCATTACCTGCCCCCAGGTGAAAGCAAGAGGAGAAAGCCCAGTTCCTTTGCAATCATAAAAATGACATCCTGAGTTAACCTGTTGTTGGACACGTAAGTGGAATCTTCCCAGACCCACCCGAGCCATTCCAGCACTCTGCACTGGGAATCTTTAAGACAGCTGGGAAAATATGGCAACCTTGGCAACCTGCTAACGCGGTATCCAGTGAAGCTGAAAAATTTTTAAAAGTTACTGGAAGGAATATCCCCAGGAAATACCCAGAAAGACTTTGCTACCTGCAATTTAGGAGGTAATGTTGCAGACAAACTGCAATTCAGTCAGAGGGCCGGGCAAGTACCTGCCCCAGCATGAGAGCTCGGAGCTCTGCCTGCAGCACCTGGGAAATGATGATAAAAAGGGTAAATTAACCTGCCCAGAGCTCTGTGCTGCCACAGCCAGGTCATTCTTAATATTTCTAATTCATTTAAGGGAACTGAAGTACCTTTGCACCCTGCTGCACCTGCCCACAAGACTCACAGGCCATTCAGGAAAGCACCAAACCCTTATTTAAAGCCTGTAGAAATTAGACATACACCCCCAGCGAAGCACACAAGTGCTGTTTATCACTTGGTTTCTACCAATAAAGCCGAGGGGTCCCCCACATAAAAAAAACTGAGGCAGGCACAGAGGGTTTGTCCTGCGTTCCTCCGCTCGGGCAGACTGCTGCTGGAGGAGCCAGCGGTGCTGTCCTGCAATTCCCAGCCCCTCCAGACAGTGCAGATCAAGCGTTACAGGAAACATCACACAATGGGGTTCTGGAGCAGCCGCACGCAAAAATTAGTTCCATCCACTGGAGGTGCAAAACAGATGGAGAGCGGTAACTGAGCCGAGAGTAATTCCCAGGAATTCCGCAGGCTGGCTCGCCTTGCCACGCTCAGCTCCCGGAGGCTCCCGCTCAGAGGGAGGACGGGCAGAGCTGACCCTTTTTCCTCCCCGGATGCACAGCACAGAGCAGCCCACGGCTCTAGGATGCCCTGAGGCTTTGCAAGCTTTCTCCTTGCCCACTGTCGCTGCGTCACCCCTCCGGGGATGTCACGGAGTCACGGGGTTGTGTCACTCCGTCGTGTCTCCTGACGTCACGGATCCTCAAGGCTATTTCGGGCAAACCTGAGGCTGAGCCCTTCAGTTTAGCAGCCACTGAAGCAGGCTGTACCTTTGTTCTGGCATCTGCAAAACCAAGCTAATAATAAGCACCTCTGTAAGATAACCTGAGCAGCTCCAATGAGGAGCTGAAGCTATTTTTATCCACACGGAAAGGCGCTGCAGGGAGATCCAAGTGCCATTTTGCTGCAGGCTCTGCGTATGCTCAGATCATCAGACGCCTTTCATTTTGACCAAGGCTTTACAGGCAAACTCTGAGCTTCCTGAAATTTATTTGCAGCCTCCTCAGCAGTGCTGCACACCCAGAGAGTACCACCCTGTGCTGCAGGCACAAGGGCGCTCGGTCCCCGTCCCTGCGTCCGGCTGCGGCTCACGGCACAGAGAGCTGTCGGTGCACGTCAAGCACTTGTGCCAGAGATCGTGCAGCATAATTGCATTGCTCGAGTGATCGGGTGATCAGGAAAAACCGAACAGGAGAATTACAAATAAATTTAATTACCTGGAACTTACTCTCAACACACCAGGCAGCGAAGCCCAACTAGCAGAGCGGCGCGAACGCGGAGCTTGAGCCGAGATGAATGAATCGTATAATTAACCAGGCTGTTGGCAATTTGCTCCAAGGTCATCAGCTCCTGTTGCTTTACTGGGAGCTCTTAAGAAGTGCTTTTTGGATCAAGTCTTACAGAATGATACTGCAAAAAAATGCCCAGATGTATCAGCTGACAACATAGCCCTCGTCTGCAACCCTTGACACCCAGCAGTATTTTCTTTCTCTCCTGCAGAAAAAAACATCGGTTTCTCTACCCTCACCTGTTTTCTCTCTGATGACACAACACGTTCATTCCCAAAACTAGCAGAATCCAAACATAGTTTCTTGTACAATTTCATATATTTTGTTTCATTCAAAGCCAGGATAACGTGTAGATATTTCAAGAGTGTTGTACTTTGGCTTCGTAGGAATGTCTTGGAAAGACCCAAACATTTTTCATTTCATCACAGCAGCCATAGCATTAGTCAGGACGATAAAGTACAGACGCAATACCTCAGCCTTGTTCAGCTGATCTCCAGATAAAATGGCCTGAATATGTTCTAGTAAAATACTTTCATTATCTCATATCAGAATTTAGGCTACTTAAAAATATCCACTTACACAAATCCCATCTAGGTAGATCAAAAATCCCCACCTTCCATGAAACAGGATAAAGCCATAATAAAGGCAAATACCTTGTTTAATGCCTTTCACTGCACTTCGCTTTTGACAATGCACGGCCATTAGGATTGGCCTCAGAGACCTCCAGAGAAAGAAAGGATAACTAATTCCTATTTGTAGCTGCAAATCTAATCATACGCATGTTTTCAGTTCATTATTTTGGTGTCATAAAAATACGATGGTTGCTTTCAATTTGAAGGAATTGCTATATCCTTATCCTTTGATATTCATGAACATTAATCGACAAAACCAAATCTGTCCGTCAGGAGAGCACATGAACACTGCCCACAATTTCATCAGGAGTAAATCAGCTGGCAAGAGGCTACTACACAGCTGCTGTAATAATTGAGTCTGTCTATGGAGTTGACAGGGAACAAATCTATTTAATTTATGCAAAGAGAAATATTTTCAGTATTTTCCTTCTGTTGTCTGTTGTTGGGGTGTTGTTTTTTTTTGTCAGATACTCCACGGCGTATTGGCAGTCCTAACATTTTGGAAGAGCTTTTCTTCTCATTTCGAAGAAGAAATCCCTCCCACTGTGTGCTAAATACACAGATGCAGGCACACACACATCACCTCATATTGCTTATTACACCCACAGCCACTTGCCCCTTCTCCCTCCCACTGGTTTTTAGCAGATTATCCACATCTGTGTGGGTTCACCTCGCACGAGGGTCTGTCCCACGGCACAGAGGGGACAGGAGTTGCTGCCCACGGTGGGGCTGGGGTCAGACCCACACCCCAGGCAGCCCCTCAGCTCAGGGCTGCTGCTGCCTGTCCCAGCAGCCCCAAGCACCAGCCCCACCGCTGGAAATGTCCACTTGGCTGCAGCCCAAGGCCAGCTTTCCCTGCTGCTTTAATATCCAGATATCTGCATTCCTTTTTTTGGAAAATACTAGTTTTTCTCCGCTCTCCCAAGGAGGCACAACAGTCCATCGCTCTGGTCACTAGAAACAGCGTGGCGCAATGCCCGTGAACTTTGCAAATCAGAAAAAATCCAAACCAGGAAACCCACTTGCAGAAGACAAACCCTCCGATCTTACGGCCCATTTTGCTCACTGAAATGCAGCCTCCACTGCTTTCTAACACACTTCCAATTAACATTTCTCGCGCATTAGCTAGTCATTGCCTTTTGTGCCCCTGCCCTTCGGAACCCTGTGCAGCTCAGCTCCCTGAGCACGTAGCTACAGCACAACATTCGTGTGATTAAAAGGAGAACATTGCAAAGCGATAAAAGCCATGAACAGCAAGAGAACTCCAGCCACGAGGCACCAATCGCCGTTGTTCTCCTGGGGAGCACAGCGCTACCTTACAGAGTGAAGAGAGAAATAAATGTCACTTTTTTTTATCCCTAGTAACAGCTCATCCCACTGGCTGGAAAAGAAAAGTCTTAGTGATCTTGCCATTTCATTTCTGTGGCCCCTTAATCTATTTAGCTCAGGCAGGAGCACGTCACCTGTCAAAGAAGATTTTTACTTACTGCTTTTCTGGGGAGAGGTAAAGGACTTTTCCTCCAAGTGCTAGAGCTGGCTCCAGAGAGAATCGTATCATCCTGTTTTTCCCCAAAACACAAAACTCAAAGGGCTTCTGGAGTAGTTTGCTTCTCATAACATTTCTTGTCATCTCAGAAAAAGGAGTTTCATTTCAATGGACACGACCCCTTTTTCTACACCAACATGCACAAGGTCATTTAGCACGACACAGCACACCGGGAGGTTGGCAGGGATCTCGTCTCCACGTTCCGAGCACAGAGATTTACGCCGGTTGCTCTCAGGCTGCTGAAGCCTGCCCTAACACCAGGACGTACATACACCCAGGTGAAAGCTCCAGCCCCAGGAGCAGAAATCTTCAAGGGCAGACAGAGGTAGTTCAAGACAAAAAGCAACCTTCCCACCCTTGTCACTGAATTGCTTAGGAAATAACAGTCAGGCTGTTCTGTGATGCTGCAGTAAATGATTTTATATTCCTGGTTTCTGCTGGGCTGGTGCAACAGCTTCTAGGACCCACACTGAGCATCGCCAGCCTATTGCCCAGGAGGACCAGGCTCTTGGGGACACTGAATTCATCTCACCTCACTCACCAGATACCTGCTCCTGCTCCTTATTTCCCCAAAACTAGGAGATGTGCTCACGCACAGACCTAACCTGCGGCACGCTGATTAAACAAGACCATTGCAAGCGTCTTTGGAAACAAAATCTCTCTGCTACACATTGTCTTCTCTTGGGAGGGCAAATGAAACAACTTGTTACCATGAAAAATTTATCACTGCCTAATGCACGGAGGAAACCTAATGCACAAAATACCAAGGAACATATTTCCAGCCCTGATTCTGTGTGGTCTCAAACCACCCGATCCAAGCAAATTTTGTGCTGACTGTTTTCTCGTGTTGTCTGCGGGAGGAAAGAAGAGCTGTCACAAAAGGTTTGCTCAAGCGCTGTCGTAGCTGGAGCCCGAGCTCACCCAAGGGTTGCACTTAAGGAAAGCCAGGACCAGAAATGATTGCAGCTTTGATGTGAACCCATTAAATCATCTTTCTCTGTGCATGTGTGGCAGAAAATAAGACAGAGACATGGCTCCCAGAGTGCCTGGCAGGCACCACTAATCTCAGCTTTTGGGAAGAAGGTGAAACTGTATCACCTCCGCTCCATTTCGGTCCCAGGTAAAAGGTCTGAAACCAGATCCTGTTTGGCTGGGGTTTAATTAAACCATGGGAAAACATGCAAGGGGCTAAAGGACAGAAAACATGAGGGCACAGATGGTAAACGTTCGGCTCCTTGGACTCATTTTGAGAGGTCAGAGGTTTCCTTCAACATCTTACGAGGGGCTGAGATTTTCCCATCAAGAACTCTTCCCCGCTGGCACGAGCATCGATAAGAACAGCAGCACCTTCACCACCCTCCGAGCAGCTTCCCCGGCGACCGACCCCCGCTCGCAGCTTCCCTGCTCGTTGCTGACACTGCTGAGAACTCCTTTTGCTGCCGGCATTTCCCTGGCGCCGAGCAGCAAGGGCGGGGGACAGTGGTTTCCCCAAAGGGAGGTGAAAGCTGCCTCTGCAGGGAAAGGAAAACTTGGGAAGAGGAGCGAGGTTCGGGCTCCCAGGAGGCTGTCTGCTCCTCGTGCCCATCACAGCTCAAGGTGGGAGCTGCGCTGCCCCTCGGGCCTCGTGTCACAGCCCTCTGCTCCTTCCAGGGGCGGCTGAATGGCTTCATCCCCCTCACACTCACCTGCTCAGAGAAGCCCCTTGGTGTTGCAGGGAAAGAAACATCACTGGATGTCTTAAGATCGAGTTTTGCTTCACAGACTGAAAAGAAAAGCGTGGAGCAACAGGGCACTTCCGTACAAACGGGCACACAGATACAACCTACCATTTGTGAGAGCTCTAGGTTTGGTTATGGTTCAAAGCACAGCTTAATTCAGATTCCACACACATCAGATTCGCCCTCTTTGCTTCAGGGAGCCCAGCTCCTGAGGAAAACTTCACCCGGATCAGAGGGCATGTAGCAGATTTCTTTTTAAAATGTTATTTTGCTCATATAAACACCATATTCAGGCACCAGAGGAAGGAAGGAATCCTATGTAGAATATTCCACATGGGTTTTTTGCGGTAAGACGCCAGACCAGACAAGATTTCAGGGGGTTCATGCTGCAGGACAAATACATCGCACAGGTAATGCCACATCTCTCTTACCTCACGTTCCTCTTGAGAGGAACTGGATCAAGAGCTAGAACCCAAAACCAGAGGAAAAAGACAAAAGCTTTGAGCCACACGACATTAATTTCCATAGAAGAACATCCACAAACTTTGCATCATGTCCTTAATTTTCTACTCGGTAGCTTAACCAAACTCACACCCATTTGTGGAGCAACCAGTAGAGCAGGCTACAAAACACATATACTGAATAATATTTATGCATCCAACATGCAATATTAGTGCAAAATCTCGAAGTCTAGGTGATTTTTGAACTACTTAGGCTTTCTTGTTCATTCTGGTCACATCTTGAACCGAGTTCCTTATTTCATAACAAATGGAAAATTAACTTGCAAGATACAAAAAAAAAAAAAATCAGGAACACAAATCAGCAGCACTCGTGAGCCAAAGAATTAACGGAAAAGGGCAATTAATCTAATGGAGCAGTGAGTCAGTGAATATCACATGGCGGTGAGGCCAGAAAACTGCACTATGCAGAACAAGCTGCTTGGAATTTCCCTGCACGTAAAGTAAGTGGTTCCTCTGCCAAGCCTAATTCTTCAAGAGAGCCCTCGACTCTCCTTGAGATCAGGTCTCACTCCATACACTCAGTACTTCACGGGAGGGAAGAGGGAAAATATCCCTTAAAAATGAGTGGGACAAAGAATTTAAGTTTGATGGTACCAATCATAATGCCTTCAGATAATTCTTTTTTTTTTAATTCAGAAACACTCAAGTGGAAAAAAACCAAACACCTAAAGCCTCTCATTTTGATATTAGCAAAATTTATAGTGTGATTCTGTGCCAGATTCAAATTCATGCTTCAAACAAGAAAAATTCTCCAGCACTGTCTGGTGGAGAGGACTTACAGCTGAGCTGGGGAGGATTTAGGACTGGGTTATGAAGACAGCCCCTTCCCAGTTACTCCTTTGGGAGATCACCAGCCTTGTAGTTGAGCTGGACCAGGTGAAAACCCAACCAATCTGAAATGAGAGCCTTATTCCCTGAGCAATCCTAGGTAGGAATTACAGCTCCTCCCTTGAAATTACACTCTCTCTGAAAGGTGACTGTGTCCCCGGGCATCACTGACAAGATCTTTCGGGCATGAGGCAAATTTAATGCATGGCACAGCAAGGCCTCGCCGCTTTGGGAAACCAGAGCTTTGTCTTCCAATCTGTACTGCTCCCTCTGCTCAACGGAAATAAATAACCCAGGTGACTGCAAGGAACACATCCCAGCAAACAAATTTACTGAGGCATAATAAACTCGGTAAGGTAAGCGGCAGCAGTACAGAAGGATAGAAGAGAAAAATATTCCAAAGAGCATCCTGTGTAACGTACCAGTGAACAGTGCTGCAGAGGTGAAATAAAGATCGAGGGCTCGTGTAAAGGCCAAAACAGCTTTGGAGCAGGGCTCCCATATGACAACATACTCTTCAGACTAATATTGTGATTACCACAGTACATCCTAGGGTATTATGCAAATCTACAAAACCCGTGCATGAATAATCAGCCAATTATGCAGAATCAGCTGCACACAAAAAAAAACTTGACAGGTCTTCCATTAAATGGGAAGACATGCAAGAGAAAAGTCAACTTTCAAGGCATTCAGTATTTGTTTTTCAGAGCAAGTAAGTGCAGAGCAGCGTTGGGCAAGAGGGACACACATCTGCCGTGTGCCTTCCGCTCTCTCCCCCGAGGACAGACACCACTACACAAAAACCTACAGCATATCACGCGAGCAGACCCCAGCTCTTCTTGCAGGTGCTTTGGAGGAAAAGAGTCCTCATAACAAAGGCAGAAGCTACAGGAAACGTCAGATCTTTCCAGGTGGGACACAAAAAGTTGTGCTGTCGAGCCTGTGATTTATTTAGAGCTCAGCATTTCTCCAGGCACACAGCCTGACATTTAATGAAGGCCAGGACCTTTATCATTCAAGCACACTGCAGTGTTATTATTAAAAAAAAAAAAAAAAAAGCCCAAACGTCACTAAAAACAGTGATATGGTACTGGGTGTCTACGGGTCTCATTCGTGAAATTCAGACCGTACGGGTCAGAACCTGGCTCCACACAGCTCCTCAGAAATCACTGCTGCAGAAGAATCACAAGGGGCAAGATTCTTTTTTTGCAAAGACTCTCGAATCTGGTTTTATGGTTTGCAAAAGCACTCGCACAGCTCTGCAGGCAAACCATAAAACCAGCTTCTACCCCAAATCCTACCAAAAGGATCCATCAGAAGGATGGAAACCTCATGGTTGAGTTACTGAGGTGGGATTCAAAAGCCCTGGATTCACAGGTGTCCTCTCTGGCATTTCTCTATGAGAAAGGGAAGGGAAGAGCAAAGCAAACAAAAATGACCAACGGTGTTTTCCCACATGGTTGGTCTTAGTCAGTGGGAAAACAGCCCCGGTCCTGAGCGAGCAATCTTTCTCACACCTCTCTTTTTTTTTGTGTAACCTTTAACATAATGGATCCACAACCTTTGGACTGATCTCAGGCCATATAATACAAAAAATTAATTCCAAACCCTCTTGAAAAAAACTACCTGACATTTTCTTGGAGGCAGCAGCATGATCACAGACTTGATTAACTCCGTAATTGTCAGCTAGTGAGTCATTTTTCTAGCTCAGCTTGTGAAAGTACTACAAGAGGCACAACAGAATTCACAGAGATACACAGCAAAACAGAACATTTTGGCTCTCACCACGTAAATAGAAACACTACACTCCAAGCATCATTAGTAACAGAATTGGTTGGGGGGAAGAGAGAGGAAAATGAGGAGGGAGAAGGAGGGATGGGATGCTTTAGAGAACATACTTGTTAGGATATATGCACCATCACAAACAGTAATAAGAAAGTACCAGCAGGTCCAAGTAAATCAAGGCCTGGAAATTCAGAGTAAGCATTGTTATGGCATCATTGCAAAAAAACCCAGGCTTTCTCCACAGCCGTAAGTACATACATGCATCCATTCTCAGAGCTACCTGTAAGGTAGGGATAAGAAAAAAGAGAGCAAGTCCTGCAAGTCCATCAAGCCAATCTATTAGTCTCAGGAGCTCAGGTATGAAGGAGGAGGCTGGTCCAAAGCTGTGGGGTGCCCGATGGAGCGGTGCTTCAGAGCACCTGTGCAGAACAAGTAAGAACAGCAAGGGGCGAAAATGGAAAAGTCGGGATTAGTCAGGTTAGACGCTCCCTTCCTAATATCCAGGAGGCAGAGACAACAGATAATCACCCCCCTCTGCAGAGTTACAAATCAGTGAAAACAGCTGGGAAAAGGAACAGAGCTTCCAGGTGCTACAGTAACACAAACAGCCAGGAAAAGCAAAGGAAAAAAACCAAGCTCTGGGTCCTCCCCAGAATCTAACACCAAAGCAGAGACTCACGCCCCTGGAGACGCTCTGTATCGCAGCAGTCACCCTCCGAACCAGCAACCCAGCCTCCAGCTCCAGTGGCACTATTGGGAAACTGGAAAATGGCCATACGTGTTGTGGGCACTTCCACCGTCGGGCGAAGCGCAGTTCGTTCAGCCCCGTGAACCCGAAACAGCCCTCGCACCCAGCCTGGCCTCAAGGGACACCCGGCGTGAAGGGGCTCGGGGAGAAGGTGAGGCGGGCGTGCACACGTTGTGGGGCTCACTTCAGCTTCCCCTTGGGAAAACACCAGGGGTTTGGGAAGAACTTGGGAAAGAGGGGAGGGGAGGGAGGCCGTGAAGGACACTGCAGACCGGGAGGCCGAGGCCGTAGGCGCGCTCCCCGCTCACCTGCTTCCATCAGCTGGCACTGCTGCCCGAAAACT